>NC_057802.1:65480046-65652737 GCF_018294505.1 Triticum aestivum
GTGTTGGAGCGCTACGATCGAAACAGGGGTCCTGTTCATCGGGAGGGGTGTGGCGTACCGCAAAACGGGACTCCACGGGACACTGTTCATCTCCACCGTCGACCCCCTCCAGCCTCCACGGGCTACTGTTCATCCACCGTCGACCTCCTCCAGCCTCCACCTGCGACTGTTCATCCACGGGCTCCTGTTGATCCAGCCTCCACCGCGCGCTACTCCACCGGCTATTGTTCAACCAGCCTTCTCCACGGGCTCCTGTTCAACCACCCCTCCACGGGCTACTATTCATCCAGCCCTCCACCGTCTACTGTTCATCCTGCCCTCCACGGGGTGGTCCTGTTCATCCTGCCCTCCACGGGGTCCTGTTCATCCAGCCCCAACCGGCTCGAATGATCGGGGTCCGGTTCATCCAGAGGCAACGCCACGGGGTCCTGTTCATCCACCCCCACCGGGATCTGTTCATCGAAACCCCCCAACAACGCTCACTATTCATCCAGAGGCAACATCAATCGGCTTTAGTTAGCAGCAGTAGCGAAGGAATCGCTCGATCGAGTTTAGTTAACAGCCATCAATCGATCGCTCGGGTTCAGTAACGCGTAGCCTGCAGTGCAATCGCTCGGGTTCAGTTAGAGCCCAACGCCTCGCTCGGGTTCAGTTAGAGCCCAACGCCTCGCACCCACGCGCGTGCGTGTACGAGAGAAACGCGCATTGCTCGGCCCCGACCACCCACCGTAACCGGGAACACCCCGATATTTTCCTCGCTCTCGCTTCTACAACGGGTTTTTCCGTCATGGACGGCCCAAAGAATGTCATGCAGCTGCGTCTCTGGCCCGCCCAGGACAAAAAGCCCATTTTCTGTCATGATTTTTTGTCATAGAAGTAGGACCCCACCACATCTATGATGATACCGTGTTTTGTCATAATTATTGTCATAGAAGTGTCATAAGTATGACAGAAAAAAATTTCGTTCGTCCCAAAATGTCACGGATGTGTCTTTTTTTGTAGTGCAAATGGCAAATAATGTAATGCGAGGGATAAGAGTTCGTGATGGGTACTTGGTATGTCTTGACTTGTGCGTAGACTCCCCGGCAACGGCGCCAGAAATCCTTCTTGCTACCTCTCGAGCACTGCGTTGGTTTTCCCTTGAAGAGGAAAGGGTGATGCAGCAAAGTAGCGTAAGTATTTCCCTAAGTTTTTAAGAACCAAGGTATCAATCCAGTAGGAGGCCACACGCAAGTCCCTTGTACCTACACAAACAAATAAGAACCTTGCAACCAACGCGATAAACGGGTTGTCAATCCCTTCACGACCACTTGCAAAAGTGAGATCTGATAGAGATGATAAGATAATATTTTTGGTATTTTGATGATAAAGACTAAAAGTAAAGAAAGCAAAATAAACGGCGACAGAAATAGCTTGTTGACGGGAGATTAATATGATAGAGAATAGACCCGGGGGCCATAGGTTTCACTAGTGGCTTCTCTCAAGATAGCATAAGTATTACGGTGGGTAAACAAATTACTGTCGAGCAATTGATAGAATTGAGCATAGTTATGAGAATATCTAGGTAATCATGTATATAGGCATCACGTCCGTGACAAGTAGACCGACTCCTGCCTGCATCTACTACTATTACTCCACACATCGACCGCTATCCAGCATGCATCTAGAGTATTAAGTTCATAAGAACGGAGTAACGCTTTAAGCAAGAAGACATGATGTACAGGGATAAACTCATGCAATATGATATAAACCCCATCTTTTTATCCTCGTTGGCAACAATACAATACGTGTCGTTTCCCCTACTGTCACTGGGATCGAGCACCGCAAGATTGAACCCAAAGCTAAGCACTTCTCCCATTGCAAGAAAGATCAATCTTGTAGGCCAAACCAAACTGATAATTCGAAGAGACTTGCAAAGATAACCAATCATACATAAACGAATTCAGAGAAGATTCAAATATTGTCCATAGATAATCTTGATCATAAACCCACAATTCATCGGATCTCGACAAACACACCACAAAAGAAGATTACATCGAATAGATCTCCAAGAGAGTCGAGGAGAACTTTGTATTGAGATCCAAAGAGAGAGAAGAAGCCATCTAGCTAATAACTATGGACTCGAAGGTCTAAGGTAAACTACTCACACATAATCGGAGAGGCTATGGTGTTGATGTAGAAGCCCTCCGTGATCCATGCCCCCTTTGGCAGAGCGTCGGAAAAGGCCCCAAGATGGGATCTCACGGGTACAAAAGGTTGCGGCGGTGGAAATAGGGTTTTGGCTCCTCTGCTGATGGTTTGGGGGTACGTAGGTATATATAGGAGGAAGAAGTAGGTCGGTGGAGCCACGAGGGGCCCACGAGGGTGGAGGGCGCACCCAGAGGGGTAGGCGCGCCCCCTGCCTCGTGGCTTCCTCGTTGGTTGCTTGACGTCCACTCCAAGTCCTCTGGATCACGTTTGTTCCGAAAATCACGTTCCCGAAGGTTTCATTCTGTTTGGACTTCGTTTGATATTCTTTTTCTATGAAACACTGAAATATGCAAAAAAACAGCAATTTTGGGCTGGGCCTCCGGTTAATAGGTTAGTCCCAAAAAAATATAAAAGTGTATAATAAATCCCATTAATCATCCAAAACAGTGTTGGGGATCGTTGCAGAAATTAAAAAATTTCTACACATCACCAAGATCAATCTATGGAGCTTACTAGCAACGAGAGGGGAGTACATGTTCATACCTTTGAAGATCGCAATGCAGAAGCGTTGCAAGAACGCGGTCGGTGGAGTCGTACACGAAGCGATTCGGATCACGGCCGAATCCGATCTAAGAACCGAACAACGGTGCCTCCGCGTTCAACACACGTGCAGCCCGGTGATGTCTCCCGCGCCTTGATCCAGCAAGGAGAGAGGGAGAGGTTGGGGAAGACTCCGTCCAGCAGCAGCACGACGGCGTGGTGGTGGTGGAGGAGCGTGGCACTCCAGCAGGGCTTCGCCAAGCACTGCGAGAGACGAGGAGGGAGAGGGGTAGGGCTGCGCCAAGAGAGAGGGAGACTCGTGTCTCTGGCAGCCCCAAAACCCCCACTATATATAGGGGAAGGGGAGGGGGCCAGCCCCCTAGATCCATCTAGAGGGGGGCGGCGGCCCCTCGGGGGAGGTGCAGCGGCCCCCTTAGGGTTTCCAACTAGGGGGCGCCCGCCCCCCCGGGGGGGGGGGGCAGCGGCCCCCTAGGGTTTCCAACCCTAGGCGCCTTGGGCCCTTGGGGGGGGCGCACCAGCCCACTAAGGGGCTGGTTCCCACCCAACTACAGCCCATTAGGTCCTTCGGGGCAGGTGGACCCTCCCGGTGGACCCCCGGAACCCTTTGGTGGTCCCGGTACAATACCGATAAACCCCGAAACCTTTCCGGTGACTGAAACTGGACTTCCCATATATAAATCTTCACCTCCGAACCATTCCGGAACTCCTCGTGACATCCGGGATCTCATCCGGGACTCCGAACAACATTCGGTAACCACGTACATCTATTCCCTATAACCCTAGCGTCATCGAACCTTAAGTGTGTAGACCCTACGGGTTCGGGAACTATGCAGACATGACCGAGACATCTCTCCGGCCAATAACCAGCAGCGGGATCTGGATACCCATGTTGGCTCCCACGTGTTCCACGATGATCTCATCAGATGAACCACAATGTCAAGGATTCAATCAATCCTGTATACGATTCCCTTTGTCTACCGATATAGCACTTGCTCGAGATTTGATCGTCGGTATACCGATACCTTGTTCAATCTCGTTACAGCAAGTCTCTTTACTCATTCTGTAACACATCATCCCGCGACCAACCCCTTAGTCTCATTGAGCTCATTACGATGACTTATCGAGTGGGCCCAGAGATACTTCTCCATCATACGGAGTGACAAATCCTAGTCTCGATTCGTGCCAACCCAACAGTTACTTTCGGGGATACTCGTAGTGTACCTTTATAGCCACCCAGTTACGTTGTGACGTTTAGCACACTCCTAATGATGTGATCCCGTTATCAGTGACATCTTATGTCCATGGTTAGGAAAACGTAACCATCTATTGATCAACGAGCTAGTCAACTAGAGGCTCACTAGGGACATGTTGTGGTCTATGTATTCACACATGTATTACGATTTCCGGATAACACAATTATAGCATGAACAATAGACAATTATCATGAACAAGGAAATATAATAATAACCATTTTATTGTTGCCTCTAGGGCATATTTCCAACAGTCTCCCACTTGCACTAGAGTCAATAACCTAGTTACATTGTGATGAATCGAACACCCATAGAATTCTGGTGTTGATCATGCTTTGCACGTGGAAGAGGTTTAGTCAACGGATCTACGACATTCAGGTCCGTATGCACTTTACAAATCTCTATGTCTCCATCTTGAAGATTTTCACGAATGGAGTTGAAGCGACGATTGATATGCCTGGTCTTCTTGTGAAACTTGGGCTCCTTGGCAAGGGCAATAGCTCCAGTGTTGTCACAGAAGAGAGTCATCGGGCCGGACGCATAGGAATAACTCCTAGGTCGGTAATGAACTCCTTCATCCAGATTGCTTCATGTGCTGCCTCCGAGGCTGCCATGTACTCCGCTTCACATGTAGATCCCGCCACGACGCTTTGCTTGCAACTGCACCAGCTGACTGCTCCACCATTCAAAATATACACGTATCCGGTTTGTGACTTGGAGTCATCCAGATCTGTGTCGAAGCTAGCATCAATGTAACCCTTTACGACGAGCTCTTCGTCACCTCCATAAACGAGAAACATATCCTTAGTCCTTTTCAGGTATTTCAGGATATTCTTGACCGCTGTATAGTGTTTCATGTTGGGATTACTTTGGTACCTTCCTACCAAACTTATGACAAGGTTTACATCAGGTCTGGTACACAGCATGGCATACATAACAGACCCTATGGCCGAGGCATAGGGGATGACACTCATCTTTTCTCTATTTTCTGCCGTGGTCGGGCATTGTGTTGGGGAACGTAGTAATTTTAAAATTTTCCTACGCACACGCAAGATCATGGTGATGCATAGCAACGAGAGGGGAGAGTGTTGTCCACGTACCCTCGTAGACCAAAAGCGGAAGCGTTAACACAACGCGGTTGATGTAGTCGTACGTCTTCACGATCCGACCGATCAAGTACCGAACGCACGACACCTCCGAGTTCAGCACACGTTCAGCTCGATGACGTCCCTCGAACTCCGATCTAGCCGAGTGTTGAGGGAGAGTTTAGTCAGCACGACGGCGTGGTGACGATGATGATGTTCTACCGACGCAGGGCTTCGCCTAAACACCGCTACGATATTATCGAGGTGTAATATGGTGGAGGGGGGCACCGCACACGGCTAAGAGATCAATGATCAATTGTTGTGTCTATGGGGTGCCCCCTGCCCCCGTATATAAAGGAGCAAGGGGGAAGGCGGCCGGCCTAGGAGGAGGGCGCGCCAAGGGGGGAGTCCTACTCCCACCGGGAGTAGGACTCCTCCTTTCCTTGTTGGAGTAGGAGAAGGGAAGGGAGAAGGAGAAAGAAGGAAGGGGGCGCCCCCCTCCCTAGTCCAATTCGGACTAGTCCATGGGGAGGGGTGCGGCCACCCTTTGAGGCCTTTCTCTCCTTTCCCGTATGGCCCATTAAGGCCCAATACGAATTCCCGTAACTCTCCGGTACTCCGAAAAATACCCGAATCACTCGGAACCTTTCCGATGTCCGAATATAGTCGTCCAATATATCGATCTTTACGTCTCGACCATTTCGAGACTCCTCGTCATGTCCCCGATCTCATCCGGAACTCCGAACTCCTTCGGTACATCAAAACACATAAACTCATAATATAACTGTCATCGTAACGTTAAGCATGCGGACCCTACGGGTTCGAGAACTATATAGGCATGACCAAGACACCTCTCCGGTCAATAACCAATAGCGGAACCTGGATGCTCATATTGGCTCCCACATATTCTACGAAGATCTTTATCGGTCAAACTGCATAACAACATACGTTGTTCCCTTTGTCATCGGTATGTTACTTGCCCGAGATTCGATCATCGGTATCTCAATACCTAGTTCAATCTCATTACCGGCAAGTCTCTTTACTCGTCCCGTAATACATCATCCCGCAACTAACTCATTAGTTACAATGCTTGCAAGGCTTATAGTGATGTGCATTACCGAGTGAGCCCAGAGATACCTCTTCGACAATCGGAGTGACAAATCCTAATCTCGAAATATGCCAACCCAACAAGTACCTTTGGAGACACCTGTAGAGCACCTTTATAATCTCCCAGTTACGTTGTGATGTTTGGTCGCACACAAAGTGTTCCTCCGGTAAATGGGAGTTGCATAATCTCATAGTCATAGGAACATGTATAAGTCATGAAGAAAGCAATAGCAACATATTAAACGATCGAGTGCTAAGCTAACGGAATGGGTCAAGTCAATCACATCATTCTCCTAATGATGTGATCCCGTTAATCAAATGACAACTCATGTCTATGGCTAGGAAACATAACCATCTTTGATCAACGAGCTAGTCAAGTAGAGGCATACTAGTGACACTCTGTTTGTCCATGTATTCACACATGTATCAAGTTTCCAGTTAATACAATTCTAGCATGAATAATAAACATTTATCATGATATAAGGAAATAAATAATAACTTTATTATTGCCTCTAGGGCATATTTCCTTCAGTCTCCCACTTGCACTAGAGTCAATAATCTAGTTCACATCGCCATGTGATTTAACATCAATAGTTCACATCACCATGTGATTAACACCCATAGTTCACATCGTCATGTGACCAACACCCAAAGGGTTTACTAGAGTCAATAATCTAGTTCACATCGCTATGTGATTAACACCCAAAGAGTACTAAGGTGTGATTATGTTTTGCTTGTGAGATAATTTTAGTCAACGGGTCTGTCACATTCAGATCCGTAAGTATTTTGCAAATTTCTATGTCTACAATGCTCTGCACGGAGCTACTCTAGCTAATTGCTCCCACTTTCAATATGTATCTAGACCGAGACTTAGAGTCATCTAGATTAGTGTCAAAACTTGCATCGACGTAACCCTTTACGACGAACCTTTTGTCACTTCCATAATCGAGAAACATATCCTTATTCCACTAAGGATAATTTTGACCGCCGTCCAGTGATCTACTCCTAGATCACTATTGTACTCCCTTGCCAAAATTAGTGTAGGGTATACAATAGATCTGGTACACAGCATGGCATACTTTATAGAACCTATGGCCGAGGCATAGGGAATGACTTTCATTCTCTTTCTATCTTCTGCCGTGGTCGGGCTTTGAGTCTTACTCAATTTCACACCTTGTAACACAGGCAAGAAACTCTTTCTGTGACTGTTCCATTTTGAACTACTTCAAAATCTTGTTAAGGTATGTACTCATTGAAAAACTTATCAAGCGTCTTGATCTATCTCTATAGATCTTGATGCTCAATATGTAAGCAACTTCACCGAGGTCTTTCTTTGAAAAACTCCTTTCAAACACTCCTTTATGCTTTGCAGAATAATTCTACATTATTTCCGATCAACAATATGTCATTCACATATACTTATCAGAAATGCTGTAGTGCTCCCACTCACTTTCTTGTAAATACAGGCTTCACCGCAAGTCTGTATAAAACTATATGCTTTGATCAACTTATCAAAGCATATATTCCAACTCCGAGATGCTTGCACCAGTCCATAGATGGATCGCTGGAGTTTGCATATTTTGTTAGCACCTTTAGGATTGACAAAACCTTCTGGTTGCATCATATACAACTCTTCTTTAATGAATCCATTAAGGAATGCAGTTTTGTTTATCCATTTGCCAGATTTCATAAAATGCGGCAATTGCTAACATGATTCGGACAGACTTAAGCATTGCTGCGAGTGAGAAAATCTCATCGTATTCAACACTTTGAACTTTGTCAAAAAACTCCGACAAGTCTAGCTTTGTAGATAGTAACACTACTATCAGCGTCTGTCTTCCTCTTGAAGATCCATTTATTTTTTTATGGCTCGCCGATCATTGGGCAAGTCAATCAAAGTCCATACTTTGTTCTCATACATGGATCCCATCTCAGATTTCATGGCCTCAAGACATTTTGCGGAATCTGGGCTCACCATCGCTTCTTCATAGTTCGTAGGTTCGTCATGGTCTAGTAACATAACCTCCAGAACAGGATTACCGTACCACTCTGGTGCGGATCTTACTCTGGTTGACCTACGAGGTTCAGTAACAACTTGATCTGAAGTTTCATGATCATCATCGTTAACTTCCTCACTAATTGGTGTAGGTGTCACAGGAACCGGTTTCTGTGATGAACTACTTTCCAATAAGCGATGAGGTACAGTTACCTCATCAAGTTCTACTTTCCTCCCACTCACTTCTTTCAAGAGAAACTCCTTCTCTAGAAAGGATCCATTCTTAGCAACGAATGTCTTGCTTTCGGATCTGTGATAGAAGGTGTACCCAACTGTCTCCTTTGGGTATCCTATGAAGATACATTTCTCCGATTTGGGTTTGAGCTTATCAGGATGAAACCTTTTCACATAAGCATCGCAACCCCGAACTTTAAGAAATGACAACTTTGGTTTCTTGCCAAACCACAGTTCATAAGATGTCGTCTCAACGGATTTAGATGGTACCCCATTTAACGTGAATGCAGCTGTCTCTAATGCATAACCCCAAAACGATAGTGGTAGATCGGTAAGAGACATCATATATCGCACCATATCTAATAAAGTACGTTTACGATGTTCGGACACACCATTACACCGTGGTGTTCCAGGTGGCGTGAGTAGTGAAACTATTTCACATTGTTTTAACTGAAGGCCAAACTCGTAACTCAAATACTCTTCTCCACGATCAGATCGTAGAAACTTTATTTTCTTGTTACGATGATTTTCCGCTTCACTCTGAAATTATATGAACTTTCCAAATGTTTCAGACTTCTGTTTCATTAAGTAGATATACCCATATCTGCTCAAATCATCTGTGAAGGTCAGAAAATAATGATACTTTCTACGAGCCTCAATATTCATCGGACCACATACATCTGTATGTATGATTTCCAACAAATCTGTTGCTCTCTCCATAGTTCCGAAGAACGGCGTTTTAGTCATCTTGCCCATGAGGCACGGTTCGCAAGAATCAAGTGATTCCAAAATCCCATCAGTATGGAGTTTCTTCATGCGCTTTACACCAATATGACCTAAACGGCAGTGCCACAAATAAGTTGCACTATCATTATTAACTTTGCATCTTTTGGCTTCATTATTATGAATATGTGTATCACTACGATCGAGATCCAACAAACCATTTTATTGGGTGTATGACCATAGAAGGTTTTATTCATGTAAACAGAACAACAATTATTCTCTAATTTAAATGAATAACCGTATTGCAACAAACATGATCAAATCATATTCATGCTCAACGCAAACACCAAATAACACTTATTTAGTTTCAACACTAATCCCGAAAGTATAGGGAGTGTGCGATGATGATCATATCAATCTTGGAACTACTTCCAACACACATCGTCACCTCGCCTTTACTAGTCTCTGTTTATTCTGCAACTCCCGTTTCGAGTTACTACTCTTAGCAACTGAACTAGTATCAAATACTGAGGGGTTGCTATAAACACTAGTAAAGTACACATCAATAACATGTATATCCAATATACCTTTGTTCACTTTGCCATTCTTCTTATCCACCAAATAGTTGGGTAGTTCCGCTTCCAGTGACCAGTCCCTTTGCAGTAGAAGCACTTAGTCTCAGGCTTAGGACCAGACTTAGGCTTCTTCATTTGAGCAGCAACTTGCTTGCCGTTCTTCTTTAAGTTCCCCTTCTTCCCTTTGCCCTTTTCTTGAAACTAGTGGTCTCGTCAACCATCAACACTTGATGTTTTTCTTGATATCTACCTTCGTCGATTTCAGCATCACGAAGAGCTCGAGAATTACCTTCGTCATCCCTTGCATACTATAGTTCATCACGAAGTTCTACTAACTTGGTGATGGTGACTAGAGAATTCTGTCAATCACTATTTTATCTGGAAGATTAACTCCCACTTGATTCAAGCGTTTGTAGTACCCAGACAATCTGAGCACATGCTCACTGCTTGAGCTATTCTCCTCCATCTTTTAGCTATAGAACTTGTTGGAGACTTCATATCTCTCAAGTCGGGTATTTGCTTGAAATATTAACTTCAACACCTGGAACATCTCATATGGTCCATGACGTTCAAAACGTCTTTGAAGTCCCGATTCTAAGCCGTTAAGCATGGTGCACTAAACTATCAAGTAGTCATCATATTGAGCTAGCCAAACGTTCATAACGTCTGCATCTGCTCTTGCAATAGGTCTGTCACCTAGCGGTGCATCAAGGACATAATTCTTTTGTGCAGCAATGAGGATAATCCTCAGATCATGGATCCAATCCACATCATTGCTACTAACATCTTTCAACATAATTTTTCTCTAGGAACATATCAAAATAAACATAGGGAAGCAACAACGCGAGCTATTGATCTACAACATAATTCGCAAAATACTATCAGGACTAAGTTCATGATAAATTTAAGTTCAATTAATCATATTACTTAAGAACTCCCACTTAGATAGACATCCCTCTAATCCTCTAAGTGATCACGTGATCCATATCAACTAAACCATGTCCGATCATCACGTGAGATGGAGTAGTTTCAATGGTGAACAACACTATGTTGATCATATCTACTATATGATTCATGCTCGACCTTTCGGTCTCCGTGTTCCGAGGCCATATCTGCATATGCTAGGCTCGTCAAGTTTAACCTGAGTATTCCGCGTGTGCAACTGTTTTGCACCCGTTGTATTTGAACGTAGAGCCTATCACACCCGATCATCACGTGGTGTCTCAGCACGAAGAACTTTCGCAACAGTGCATACTCAGGGAGAACACTTTTATCTTGAAATTTTAGTGAGAGATCATCTTATAATGCTACCGTCAATCAAAGCAAGATAAGATGCATAAAAGATAAACATCACATGCAATCAATATAAGTGATATGATATGGCCATCATCATCTTGTGCTTGTGATCTCCATCTCCGAAGCACCGTCATGATCACCATCGTCACCGGCGCAACACCTTGATCTCCATCGTAGCATCGTTGTCGTCTCGCCAACTATTGCTTTTACGACTATCGCTACCGCTTAGTGATAAAGTAAAACAATTACATGGCGATTGCATTGCATACAATAAAGCGACAACCATATGGCTCCTGCCAGTTGCCGATAACTCGGTTACAAAACATGATCATCTCATACAATAAAATATAGCATCATGTCTTGACCATATCACATCACAACATGCCCTGCAAAAACAACTTAGACGTCCTCTACTTTGTTGTTGCAAGTTTTACATGGCTGCTACGGGCTTAGCAAGAACCGTTCTTACCTACGCATCAAAACCACAACGATAGTTTGTCAAGTTGGTGCTGTTTTAACCTTCGCAAGGACCGGGCGTAGCCACACTCGGTTCAACTAAAGTGAGAGAGACAGACACCCGCCAGTCACCTTTAAGCAACGAGTGCTCGCAACGGTGAAACCAGTCTCGCGTAAGCGTACGCGTAATGTCGGTCCGGGCCGCTTCATCTCACAATACCGCTGAACCAAAGTATGACATGCTGGTAAGCAGTATGACTTATATCGCCCACAACTCACTTGTGTTCTACTCGTGCATAACATCAACGCATAAAACCAAGCTCGGATGCCACTGTTGTGGAACGTAGTAATTTAAAAATTTTCCTACGCACACGCAAGATCATGGTGATGCATAGCAACGAGAAGGGAGAGTGTTGTCCACGTACCCTCGTAGACCGAAAGCGGAAGCGTTAACACAACGCGGTTGATGTAGTCGTACGTCTTCACGATCCGACCGATCAAGTACCGAACGCACGACACCTCCGAGTTCAGCACACGTTCAGCTCGATGTCGTCCCTCGAACTCCGATCCAGCTGAGTGTTGAGGGAGAGTTTAGTCAGCACGACGGCGTGGTGACGATGATGATGTTCTACCGACGCAGGGCTTCGCCTAAACACTGCTACGATATTATCGAGGTGTAATATGGTGGAGGGGGGCACCGCACACGGCTAAGAGATCAATGATCAATTGTTGTGTCTATGGGGTGCCCCCCTTCTCCCGTATATAAAGGAGCAAGGGGGAAGGCGGCCGGCCTAGGAGGAGGGCGCGCCAAGGGGGGAGTCCTACTCCCACCGGGAGTAGGACTCCTCCTTTCCTTGTTGGAGTAGGAGAAGGGAAGGGAGAAGGAGAAAGAAGGAAGGGGGCGCCCCCCCTCCCTAGTCCAATTCGGACTAGTCCATGGGGAGGGGTGCGGCCACTCTTTGGGGCCTTTCTCTCCTTTCCCGTATGGCCCATTAAGGCCCAATACGAATTCCCGTAACTCTCCGGTACTCCGAAAAATACCCGAATCACTCGGAACCTTTCCGATGTCCGAATATAGTCGTCTAATATATCGATCTTTACGTCTCGACCATTTTGAGACTCCTCGTCATGTCCCCGATCTTATCCGGGACTCCGAACTCCTTCGGTACATCAAAACACATAAACTCATAATATAACTGTCATCGTAACGTTAAGCGTGCGGACCCTACGGGTTCGAGAACTATGTAGACATGACCGAGACACCTCTCCGGTCAATAACCAATAGCGGAACCTGGATGCTCATATTGGCTCCCACATATTCTACGAAGATCTTTATCGGTCAAACCGCATAACAACATACGTTGTTCCCTTTGTCATCGGTATGTTACTTGCCCGAGATTCGATAGTCGGTATCTCAATACCTAGTTCAATCTCGTTACCGGCAAGTCTCTTTACTCGTTCCGTAATACATCATCCCGCAACTAACTCATTAGTTACAATGCTTGCAAGGCTTATAGTGATGTGCATTACCGAGTGGGCCCAGAGATACCTCTCCGACAATCGGAGTGACAAATCCTAATCTTGAAATATGCCAACCCAACAAGTACCTTTGGATACACCTGTAGAGCACCTTTATAATCACCCAGTTACGTTGTGACGTTTGGTAGCACACAAAGTGTTCCGCCGGTAAACGGGAGTTGCATAATCTCATAGTCATAGGAACATGTATAAGTCATGAAGAAAGCAATAGCAACATACTAAACGATCGAGTGCTAAGCTAACGGAATGGGTCAAGTCAATCACATCATTCTCCTAATGATGTGATCCCATTAATCAAATGACAACTCATGTCTATGGCTAGGAAACATAACCATCTTTGATAAACGAGCTAGTCAAGTAGAGGCATACTAGTGACACTCTGTTTGTCTATGTATTCACACATGTATCAAGTTTCCAGTTAATACAATTCTAGCATGAATAATAAACATTTATCATGATATAAGGAAATAAATAATAACTTTATTATTGCCTCTAGGGCATATTTCCTTCACATTGAGCAGCGCTCAATCTCACACCTTGCAATACAGGCAAGAACCCCTTCTTTGACTGATCCATATTGAACTTTTTCAATATCTTGTCAAGGTATGTGCTTTGTGAAAGACCAATGAGGCGTCTCGATCTATCTCTATAGATCTTGATGCCTAATATATAAGCAGCTTCTCCAAGGTCCTTCATTGAAAAACACTTATTCAAGTAGGCCTTTATGCTTTCCAAGAGTTCTATATTATTTCCCATCAATAGTATGTCGTCCACATACAATATGAGAAATGCTACAGAGCTCCCACTCACTTTCTTGTAAACACAGGCTTCTCCATAAATCTGCGTAAACCCAAACGCTTTGATCATCTCATCAAAACGAATGTTCCAGCTCCGAGATGCTTGCACCAGCCCATAGATCGAGCGTTGGAGCTTGCATACCTTGTCAGCATTCTTAGGATCGACAAAACCTTCCGACTGCATCATATACAATTCTTCCTTAGGGAAACCATTAAGGAATGCCATTTTCACGTCCATTTGCCATATCTCATAATCATAGAATGCGACAATTGCTAACATGATTCGGATAGACTTCAGCTTCGCTACGGGTGAGAAGGTCTCATCGTAGTCAACCCCTTGAACTTGTCGATAACCCTTAGCGACAAGCCGAGCTTTATAGATGGTCACATTGCCATCCGCGTCCGTCTTCTTCTTAAAGTTCCATTTATTTTCTATGGCTCGCCGATCATCGGGCAAGTCCATCAAAGTCCATACTTTGTTTTCATACATGGATCCTATCTCGGATTTCATGGCTTCAAGCCATTTGTCGGAATCCGGGCCCGCCATCGCTTCTTCATAGTTCGAAGGTTGACCATTGTCTAACAACATGATTTCCAGGACAGGGTTGCCGTACCACTCTGGTGCGGAACGTGTCCTTGTGGACCTACGAAGTTCAGTAGCAACTTGATCTGAAGTTTCATGATCATCATCATTAACTTCCTCTCTAGTCGGTGCAGGCACCACAGAAACATTTTCTTGAGCTGCGCTACTCTCCGGTTCAAGAGGCAATACTTCATCAAGTTATACTTTCCTCCCACTTACTTCTTTCAAGAGAAACTCTTTCTCTAGAAAGGATCCATTCTTGGCAACAAAGATCTTGCCTTCGGATCTGAGGTAGAAGGTATACCCAATAGTTTCCTTAGGGTATCCTATGAAGACGCATTTTTCTGACTTGGGTTCGAGCTTTTCAGGTTGAAGTTTCTTGACATAAACATCGCATCCCCAAACTTTTAGAAACGACAGCTTTGGTTTCTTCCCAAACCATAATTCATACGGTGTCGTCTCAACGGATTTTGACGGAGCCCTATTTAAAGTGAATGTGGCAGTCTCTATAGCATAACCCCAAAATGATAGAGGTAGGTCGGTAAGAGACATCATGGATCGCACCATATCCAATAGAGTGCGATTTCGACGTTCGGACACACCATTACGCTGAGGTGTTCCAGGCGGCGTGAGTTGTGAAACAATTCCACATTTCCTTAAGTGCGTGCCAAATTCGTGACTCAAATATTCTCCCCCACGATCTGATCGTAAGAACTTGATTTTCCTGTCACGTTGATTCTCAACCTCACTTGAAATTCCTTGAACTTTTCAAAGGTCTCAGACTTGTGTTTCATTAAGTAGACATACCCATATCTAATTAAGTCATCCGTGAGGGTGAGAACATAGTGCTACCTCTTGAGCACTGCATTGGTTTTCCCTTGAAGAGGAAAGGGTGATGCAGCAAAGTAGCGTAAGTATTTCCCTCAGTTTTTGAGAACCAAGGTATCAATCCAGTAGGAGGCTACGCACGAGTCCCTCACACCTACACAAAACAAATAAATCCTCGCAACCAACGCGATAAGGGGTTGTCAATCCCTTCACGGTCACTTACGAGAGTGAGATCTGATAGATATGATAGGATAATATTTTTGGTATTTTATGATAAAGATGCAAAGTAAAATAAAAAGCAAAGGAAATAACTAAGTATTGGAAGATTAATATGATGAAGATAGACCCGGGGGCCATAGGTTTCACTAGTGGCTTCTCTCGAGAGCATACGTATTTTACGGTGGGTGAACAAATTACTGTTGAGCAATTCACAGAATTGAGCATAGTTATGAGAGTATCTAGGTATGATCATGTATATAGGCATCACGTCCGAGACAAGTAGACCGACTCCTGCCTGCATCTACTACTATTACTCCACTCATCGGCCGCTATCCAGCATGCATCTAGAGTATTAAGTTCATAAAACAGAGTAACGCCTTAAGCAAGATGACATGATGTAGAGGGATAAATTCATGCAATATGATAAAAAACCCGTCTTGTTATCCTCGATGGCAACAATACAATACGTGCCTTGCTGCCCCTACTATCACTGGGAAAGGACACCGCAAGATTGAACCCAAAGCTAAACACTTCTCCCATTGCAAGAAAGATCAATCTAGTAGGCCAAACCAATTGATAATTCGAAGAGACTTGCAAAGATAACCAATCATACATAAAAGAATTCAGAGAAGATTCAAATATTGTTCATAGATAATCTTGATCATAAACCCACAATTCATCGGTCTCAACAAACACACCGCAAAAGAAGATTACATTGAATAGATCTCCACGAGAGAGGGGGAGAACATTGTATTGAGATCCAAAAAGAGAGAAGAAGCCATCTAGCTACTAACTATGGGCCCGAAGGTCTGAGGTAAACTACTCACACTTCATCGGAGGGGCTATGGTGATGATGTAGAAGCCCTCCGTGATCGATGCCCCCTCCGGCGAAGCTCCGGAACAAGCCCCAAGATGGGATCTCGTGGGTACAGAAGGTTGCGGCGGTGGAATTAGGTTTTTGGCTCCGTATCTGATCGTTTGGGGGTACGTAGGTATATATAGGAGGAAGGAGTACGTCGGTGGAGCAACAGGGGGCCCATGAGGGTGGAGGGCGCGCCCTGGGGGTAGGCGTGCCCCCTACCTCGTGGCCTCCTCTTTTGTTTCTTGACATAGGGTCCAAGTCTCCTGGATCATATTCTTTCGAAAAATCACGTTCCCGAAGGTTTCATTCCGTTTGGACTCCGTTTGATATTCCTTTTATGCGAAACTCTGAAATAGGCAAAAAAACAGCAATTCTGGGCTGGGCCTCCGATTAATAGGTTAGTCCCAAAAATAATATAAAAGTGAATAATAAAGCCCAATAATGTCCAAAACAGTAGATAATATAGCATGGAGTAATAAAAAATTATAGATACGTTGGAGACGTATCAAGCATCCCCAAGCTTAATTCCTGCTCGTCCTCGAGTAGGTAAATGATAAAAACATAATTTTTGATGCCGAGTGCTACTTGGCATAATTTCAATGTAATTCTTCTTAATTGTGGTATGAATATTCAGATCCGAAAGATTCAAGACAAAAGTTTAATATTGACATAAAAATAATAATAATTCAAGCATACTAACAAAGCAATTATGTCTTCTCAAAATAACATGGCCAAAGAAAGTTATCCCTACAAAATCATATAGTCTGGCTATGCTCTATCTTCACCACACAAAGTATTTAAATCATGCACAACCCCGATGACAAGCCAAGCAATTGTTTCATACTTTTGACATTCTCAAACTTTTTCAATCTTCACGCAATACATGAGCGTGAGCCATGGACATAGCACTATATGTGGAATAGAATGGTGGTTGTGGAGAAGACAAAAAGGGAGAAGATAGTCTCACATAAACTAGGCATATCAACGGGCTATGGAGATGACCATCAATAGATATCAATGTGAGTGAGTAGGGATTGCCATGCAACGGATGCACTAGAGCTATAAATATATGAAAGCTCAACAAAAGAAACTAAGTGGGTGTGCATCCAACTCGCTTGCTCACGAAGACCTAGGGCATTTTGAGGAAGCCCATCATTGGAATATACAAGCCAAGTTCTATAATGAAAAATTCCCACTAGTATATGAAAGTGACAAAATGAGAGACTCTCTATCATGAAGATCATGGTGCTACTTTGAAGCCCAAGTGTGGTAAAAGGATAGTAACATTGTCCCTTCTCTCTTTTTCTCTCATTTTTTTATTTGGGCCTTTTCTCTTTTTTGATGGCCTCTTTTTTTTTCATCCAGAGTCTCATCCCGACTTGTGGGGGAATCATAGTCTCCATCATCCTTTCCTCACTTGGGACAATGCTCTAAAAATGAAGATCATCACACTTTTATTTTCTTACAACTCAACAATTACAACTCGATACTTAGAACAAAATATGACTCTATATGAATGCCTCCGGCGGTGTACCGGGATATGCAATGAATCAAGAGTGACATGTATGAAAGAATTATGAACGGTGGCTTTGCCACAAATACGATGTCAACTACATGATCATGCTAAGCAATATGACAATAATGGAGCGTGTCATAATAAACGGAACGGTGGAAAGTTGCATGGCAATATATCTCGGAATGGCTATGGAAATGCCATGATAGGTAGGTATGGTGGCTGTTTTGAGGAAGGTTTATGGTGGGTGTATGATACCGGCGAAAAGTGCGCGGTATTAGAGAGGCTAGCAATGGTGGAAGGAAGAAGAGTGCGTATAATCCATGGACTCAACATTAGTCATAAAGAACTCATATACTTATTGCAAAAATCTACAAGTTATCAAAGCAAAGTATTACGCGCATGCTCCTAGGGGGATAGATTGGTAGGAAAAGACCATCGCTCATCCCCGACCGCCACTCATAAGGAAGACAATCAATAAATAAATTATGCTCCGACTTCATCACATAACGGTTCACCATACGTGCATGCTACGGGAATCACAAACTTTAACACAAGTATCTCTCAAATTCACAACTACTCAACTAGCATGACTCTAATATCACCATCTTTATATATCAAAACAATTATCAAGCATCAAACTTCTCATAGTATTCAACACACTCATAAGAATTTTTACTATTCTTGAATACCAAGCATATTAGGATTATTTAAGCAAATTACCATGCTATTTAAGACTCTCAAAATAATCTAAGTGAAGCATGAGAGATCAATAGTTTCTATAAAACAAATCCACCACCGTGCTCTTAAAGATATAAGTGAAGCACTAGAGCAAAACTATATAACTCAAAAGATATAAGCGAAGCACATAGAGTATTCTAACAAAGTCCAAATCATGTATGGCTCTCTCAAAAGGTGTGTACAGCAAGGATGATTGTGGTAAACTAAAAAGCAAAGACTCAAATCATACAAGACGCTCCAAGCAAAACACATATCATGTGGTGAATAAAAATATAGCTCCAAGTAAAGTTACCGATGGAAGTAGACGAAAGAGGGGATGCCTTCCGGGGCATCCCCAAGCTTTGGCTTTTTGGTGTCCTTATATTATCTTGGGGGTGCCATGGGCATCCCCAAGCTTTGGCTTTTTGGTGTCCTTATATTATCTTGGGGGTGCCATGGGCATCCCCAAGCTTAGGCTCTTGTCACTCATTGTTCCATAATCCATCAAAATCTTTCACCCAAAACTTGAAAACTTCACAACACAAAACTCAACAGAAAATCTCGTGAGCTCCGTTAGCGAAAGAAAACAAAAGAACACTTCAAGGTACTGTAATGAACTAATTCTTTATTTATATTTGTGTTAAACCTACTGTATTCCAACTTCTCTATAGTTTATAAACTCTTTTACTAGCCATAGATTCATCAAAATAAGCAAACAACACACGAAAAACAGAATCTGTGAAAAACAGAACAGTCTGTAGTAATCTGTAACTAACGCAAACTTCTGGAACTCCAAAAATTCAGCCAAAATAGGACGACCTAGACAATTTGTTTATTGATCAGCAGCAATTGGAATCACTATTTTATCACATTCTGGTGTTTTTTAACAATTATTTTCGTGAACAGAAAGTTTCTGGAGATTACAGCAAGATCAAATAACTATCATCCAAGAAGATCCTATAGGTTTAACTTGGCACAAACACTAATTGAAACATAAAAACACATCTAACCAGAGTCTAGAACAAATATTTATTCCTAAACAGAAGCAAAAAGCAAAAAACTAAAAATAAAATTGGGTTGCCTCCCAACAAGCGCTATCGTTTAACGCCCCTAGCTAGGCATAAAAGCAAGGATAGATCTAGGTAGTGCCATAGTAATAGGATAGATCGGTGAAACTCATCTCATACTCTCTACGTTCGGTAGCAAGTTTTCTTTGAGGCAAGCAAAAGTAATAAAAAGGGCTAAATTTAATGGGACAAAAGTCCCCAAGATCAATTTTAGGAGGTATAGGTTCCTCCTTCGGACCTTCGTATTGCATAACCAATTCATCATTATAAGCATTCTTTTGACAGAACTTTGTGAGCCTATACTCGAGAGAATATCCTAGCTCATTATTTCGAATAGCCAAATCATCATTAAGTTCAGAAATTCTATCAACTAGAACATTGGTAGGGACCTTTTTTCTAAGGTTTTCATTGAAAGCAACATAGTCTAGAGATTGAAAACGCATTATTTCTTCTTGATCAAAGAGGATAGCTTCTATGGGAGGACGGCCAGCGTCCACCCTATAATGCGCAAAGATTTCTTTGGCCTCTTTTATTATAAATCTGAACTCATTAGCCAAAAAGATAGTAGCGGCACGCTTAACAGAAGAGTGCTCTATATTAGAAAATTCTAGGAAAATCCTTTGTATGCAAGGGTGCATGCGCATAAATTACCTTTAAAGTTCAACTATAAGCATGGCAATAGCGTCCGCAAGACTACTAGTTCTATGAAGAATAGAACCGCCCATAGAAGGCAAAGCACCGGCACAAGTAAAGAAATCTTGAATAACCCCTTTTCCAATTATATTACCACTACCAATTCGATTTTTTTTTGTATGCAAGGTAGGGGGTCCTTCAGCAGGAGCATCAGAATTTTCCATGATATTATTATTGTCCATATTGGCAATAATTTCCCCAATTTCAGACATAATGACAGAAAGAGCGAGGGGCAAAAAGAAGAAGGCGAACGGAAAAGAGAGGGCGAATAAAACGGCAAGGGTTAAGTGGGGGAGAGGAAAACGAGAGGCAAATGGCAAATAATGTAGTGCGGGAGATAAGGGATTGTGATGGGTACTTGGTATGTTGACTTTTGCGTAGACCTCCCCGGCAATGGCGCCAGAAATCCTTCTTGCTACCTCTTGAGCATTGCGTTGGTTTTCCCTTGAAGAGGAAAGGGTGATGCAGCAAAGTAGCGTAAGTATTTCCCTCAGTTTTTGAGAACCAAGGTATCAATCCAGTAGGAGGCTACGCACGAGTCCCTCACACCTACACAAAACAAATAAATCCTCGCAACCAACGCGATAAGGGGTTGTCAATCCCTTCACGGTCACTTACGAGAGTGAGATCTGATAGATATGATAGGATAATATTTTTGGTATTTTATGATAAAGATGCAAAGTAAAATAAAAAGCAAAGGAAATAACTAAGTATTGGAAGATTAATATGATGAAGATAGGCCCGGGGGCCATAGGTTTCACTAGTGGCTTCTCTCGAGTGCATAAGTATTTTATGGTGGGTGAACAAATTACTGTTGAGCAATTCACGGAATTGAGCATAGTTATGAGAGTATGTAGGTATGATCATGTATATAGGCATCACGTCCGAGACAAGTAGACCGACTCCTGCCTGCATCTACTACTATTACTCCACTCATCGACCGCTATCCAGCATGCATCTAGAGTATTAAGTTCATAAGAACAGAGTAACGCCTTAAGCAAGATGACATGATGTAGAGGGATAAATTCATGCAATATGATAAAAAAAACATCTTGTTATCCTCGATGGCAACAATACAATACGTGCCTTGCTGCCCCTACTGTCACTGGGAAAGGACACCGCAAGATTGAACCGAAAGCTAAACACTTCTCCCATTGCAAGAAAGATCAATCTAGTAGGCCAAACCAAATTGATAATTCGAAGAGACTTGCAAAGATAACCAATCATACATAAAAGAATTCAGAGAAGATTCAAATATTGTTCATAGATAATCTTGATCATAAACCCACAATTCATCGGTCTCAACAAACACACCGCAAAAGAAGATTACATCGAATAGATCTCCACGAGAGAGGGGGAGAACATTGTATTGAAATCCAAAAAGAGAGAAGAAGCCATCTAGCTACTAACTATGGACCCGAAGGTCTGAGGTAAACTACTCACACTTCATCGGAGGGGCTATGGTGATGATGTAGAAGCCCTCCATGATCGATGCCCCCTCCGGCGGAGCTCCGGAACAGGCCCCAAGATGGGATCTCGTGGGTACAGAAGGTTGCGGCGGTGGAATTAGGTTTTCGGCTCCGTATCTGATCGTTTGGGGGTACGTAGGTATATATAGGAGGAAGGAGTACGTCGGTGGAGCAACAGGGGGCCCACGAGGGTGGAGGGCGCGCCCTGGGGGGGGGGGGGTAGGCACGCCCCCTACCTCGTGGCCTCCTCTTTTGTTTCTTGACTTAGGGTCCAAGTCTCCTGGATCATATTCTTCCTAAAAATCACGTTCCCGAAGGTTTCATTCCGTTTGGACTCCGTTTGATATTCCTTTTCTGCGAAACTCTGAAATAGGCAAAAAAACATCAATTCTGGGCTGGGCCTCCGGTTAATAGGTTAGTCCAAAAAATAATATAAAAGTGAATAATAAAGCCTAATAATGTCCAAAACATTAGAAATATAGCATGGAGTAATCAAAAATTATAGATACGTTGGAGACGTATCACATAGCGATAACCACCGCGAGCCTCAATGCTCATTGGACCGCACACATCAGTATGCATGATTTCCAATAAGTTGGTTGCTCGCTCCATTGTTCCGGAGAACGGAGTCTTGGTCATTTTGCCCATGAGGCATGGTTCGCACGTGTCAAATGATTCATAATCAAGAGACCCCCAAAGTCCATCTGCATGGAGTTTCTTCATGCGTTTGACACCAATGTGACCAAGGCGGCAGTGCCACAAGTATGTGGGACTATCATTATCAACCTTACATCTTTTGGCATTCACACTATGAATATGTTTAACATCACGTTCGAGATTAAATAAGAATAAACCATTGACCAGCGGGGCATGACCATAAAACATGTCTCTCATATAAATAGAACAACCATTATTCTCAGATTTAAATGAGTAGCCATCTCGCATTAAACGAGATCTAGATACAATGTTCATGCTCAAAGCTGGTACTAAATAACAATTATTGAGGTTTAAAACTAACCCCGTAGGTAAATGTAGAGGTAGCGTGCCGACGGCGACCACATCGACGTTGGAACCATTCCTGACGCGCATTGTCACCTCGTCCTTCGCCAGTCTCCGCTTATTCCGCAGCTCCTGTTTTGAGTTACAAATATGAGCAACCGCACCGGTATCAAATACCCAGGAACTACTACGACCGCTGGTTAGGTACACATCAATAACATATATATCACATATACCTTTGGTATTGCCGGCCTTCTTATCCGCTAAGTACTTGGGGCAGTTCCGCTTCTAGTGACCGTTTCCCTTGCAATAAAAGCACTCAGTCTCAGGCTTGGGTCCATGCTTTGGCTTCTTCCCGGCAACTGGCTTACCGGGCGCAGCAACTCCCTTGCCGTCCTTCTTGAAGTTCTTCTTACCCTTGCCTTTCTTGAACTTAGTGGTTTTTATTCACCATCAACACTTGATGTTCCTTTTTGATCTCCACCTCCGCTGATTTCAGCATTGAATATACCTCAGGAATGGTCTTTTCCATCCCCTGCATATTGAAGTTCATCACAAAGCTCTTGTAGCTAGGTGGTAGCGACTTAAGGATTCTGTCAACGATCGCATCATCCGGGAGATTAACTCCCAGCTGAGATAAGCGGTTGTGCAACCCAGACATTTTGAGTATGTGCTCGCTGACAGAACTATTCTCCTCCATCTCACGACCCGGGCATGAGCTTGGAAAACCATTTTCAGCTCTTGGAACATCTCATACGCTCCGTGCTGCTCAAAACGCTTTTGGAGCCCCGGTTCTAAGCTGTAAAGCATGCCGCACTGAACCAGGGAGTAATCAACACTACGCGACTACCAGGCATTCATAA
The DNA here is from genome assembly GCF_018294505.1 of Triticum aestivum. Lineage (NCBI taxonomy): Eukaryota > Viridiplantae > Streptophyta > Magnoliopsida > Poales > Poaceae > Triticum > Triticum aestivum. The sequence continues at coordinate 65,503,672 of NC_057802.1, forward strand.
CGTCTTGAGTTGCTGGGAAAACAGGTGCTTCACCTAGCGGTGCATCAAGGACGTATGCTTTCTTGGCGGCTATGAGCATAATCCTCAGGTTACGGACCCAGTCCGTGTAGTTGCTACCATCATCTTTCAGCTTGGTTTTCTCTAGGAACGCGTTGAAGTTGAGGGCAACTTTAGCGTGGGCCATTTGATCTACAAGACATATTGCAAAGTTTTAGACTATGTTCATGATAATTAAGTTCATCTAATCAAATTATTTAATGAACTCCCACTCAGATAGACATCCCTTTAGTCATCTAAGTGATACATGATCCGAGTCAACTAGGCCGTGTCCGATCATCACGTGAGACGGACTAGTCATCATCGGTGAACATCTTCATGTTGATCGTATCTTCTATACGACTCATGTTCGACCTTTCGGTCTTCCGTGTTCCGAGGCCATGTCTGTACATGCTAGGCTCGTCAAGTCAACCTAAGTGTATTGCGTGTGTAAATCTGGCTTACACCCGTTGTATGCGAACGTTAGAACCTATCACACCCGATCATCACGTGGTGCTTCGGAACAACGAACCTTAGCAACAGTGCACAGTTAGGGGGAACACAATTCTTGATATTTTAATGAGGGATCATCTTATTTATGCTACTGTCGTTCTAAGCAAATAAGATGTAAAAACATGATAAACATCACATGCAATCAAATAGTGACATGATATGGCCAATATCATTTTGCTCCTTTTGATCTCCATCTTCGGGGCGCCATGATCATCATCGTCACCGGCATGACACCATGATCTCCATCATCGTGTCTTCATGAAGTTGTCTCGTCAACTATTACTTCTACTACTATGGCTAACGGTTTAGCAATAAAGTAAAGTAATTACATGACGTTTATGTTGACACACAAGTCATAAATAAATTAAGACAACTCCTATGGCTCCTGCCGGTTGTCATACTCATCGACATGCAAGTCATGATTCCTATTACAAGAACATGATCAATCTCATACATCACATATATCATTCATCACATCCTTTTGGCCATATCACATCACACGGCATATGCTGCAAAAACAAGTTAGACGTCCTCTAATTGTTGTTGCAAATTTTTACGTGGCTGCTATAGGTTTCTTAGCAAGAACGTTTCTTACCTATGCCAAAACCACAACGTGATATGCCAATTTCTATTTACCCTTCATAAGGACCCTTTTCATCGAATCCGATCCGACTAAAGTGGGAGAGACAGACACCCACTAGCCACCTTATGCAACTAGTGCATGTAAGTCGGTGGAACCTGTCTCACTTAAGTGTACGTGTAAGGTCGGTCCGGGCCGCTTCATCCCACGATGCCGCCGAATCAAGATAAGACTAGTAACGGCAAGTAAATTGACAAAATCGACGCCCACAACAACTTGTGTTCTACTCGTGCATAGAAACTACACATAGACCTAGCTCATGATGCCACTGTTGGGGATCGTTGCAGAAATTAAAAATTTTCTACGCATCACCAAGATCAATCTATGGAGCTTACTAGCAACGAGAGGGGAGTACATCTTCATACCTTTGAAGATCGCGATGCGGAAGCGTTGCAAGAACGCGGTCGGTGGAGTCGTACACGAAGCGATTCAGATCGCGGCCGAATCCGATCTAAGCACCGAATAACGGTGCCTCCGCGTTCAACACACGTGCAGCCCGGTGATGTCTCCCGCGCCTTGATCCAGCAAGGAGAGAGGGAGAGGTTGGGGAAGACTCTGTCCAGCAGTAGCACGACGACGTGGTGGTGGTGGAGGAGCGTGGCACTCCAGCAGGGCTTCGCCAAGCACTGCGAGAGAAGAGGAGGGAGAGGGGTAGGGCTGCGCCAAGAGAGAGGGAGACTCGTGTCTCTGGCAGCCCCAAAACCCCCACTATATATAGGGGAAGGAGAGGGGGGCTGGCCACCTAGATCCATCTAGAGGGGGGGCGGCGGCCCCTCGGGGAGGGGGGGGGGGGGCAGCGGCCCCCTTAGGGTTTCCAACTAGGGGGGGGGGGGCCCGGGGGGCAGCGGCCCCTAGGGTTTCCAACCCTAGGCGCCTTGGTCCCTTGGGGGGGCGCACCAACCCACTAAGGGGCTAGTTCCCACCCTACTACAGCCCATTAGGTCCTTCGGGGCAGGTTTACTGTCCCGGTGGACCCCCGGAACCCCTTCGGTGGTCCCATATATAAATCTTCACCTCCGGACCATTCTGGAACTCCTCGTGACGTCCGGGATCTCATCCGGGACTCCGAACAACATTCGGTAACCACGTACATCTATTCCCTATAACCCTAGCGTCATCGAACCTTAAGTGTGTAGACCCTACGGGTTCGGGAACTATGCAGACATGACCAAGACATCTCTCCGGCCAATAACCAACAGCGGGATCTGGATACCCATGTTGGCTCCCACATGTTCCACGATGATCTCATCGGATGAACCACGATGTCAAGGATTCAATCAATCCCGTATACGATTCCCTTTGTCTACCGATATAGCACTTGCCCGATATTCGATCGTTGGTATGCCGATACCTTGTTCAATCTCGTTACGGCAAGTCTCTTTACTCGTTCCATAACGCATCATCCCACAACCAACCCCTTAGTCACATTGAGCTCATTACGATGATGTCTTACCGAGTGGGCCCGGAGATACCTCTCCGTCATACGGAGTGACAAATCCCAGTCTCGATTCGTGCCAACCCAATAGATACTTTCGGGGATACCCGTAGTGTACCTTTATAGCCACCCAGTTACGTTGTGACGTTTGGCACACCCAAAGTACCCTTACGGTATCCGGGAGTTGCACAATCTCGTGGTCTAAGGAAAAGATACTTAACATTAGAAAAGCTTTAGCAGATGAACTACACGATCTTGTGCTATGCTTAGGATTGGGTCTTGTCCATCACATCATTATCCTAATGATGTGATCCTGTTATCAATGGCATCCTATGATGGGTCTTGTCCACCGGGACTTGCCGACGCATTGCCCCGAATTGAAGCTGTCAAGCGCTCGGCGTGCATCGAAGGTGCGCGGATGGCCTTTGCCCGTGTCAAGATGCACTGGGCGAAAGTGAAGGCCGCCGTCGTGGTGATCGAGGGTCCACCCGAAGGCAAGGACCACCGCAAGACGGAGTGGTATTTTGAAAGATGTCCTGGAGGGTGCCCGATTAATAGAGGGTCAATGCTCAAAGGATATCATATTTGAGTGAATGTATCCGAGCTGTCCAGGCTTTGTTTTATGAACCAAGGCTTTGTAATATATTTACGCCTTTATTTGGAATTACTTGCCTCCTGTGCGGCCGTATTTTGTTATCTTGAAAGTTTGCCAGTCGTCCGCTTCAGCCCCCACGTAGATACCACGGGGGTGTTCGCATGATCACTCTTGACCCAATGTCTTGGTCCATAAAGGCGGTGCTTACGTAGCGAACCAGGCAATCAGACTATGCGGCTTTAGCACTTTCACTTAGCCATATGTGTTTGACGGTGGGACTAAGTACTAGCCCCTGGTGCGTATGCGGCTATCCGAACAGGGATGCCTTAGGCGCGTGACTGAACGGAAGCCAATCCTTTGTATAATACGAAAGAAATCACAAGAGATTTATAGTAAGTTGCTGAATCGCTGACCAGCTCTCGCCGCATCATGATAGTCAGTTTTCGGCTTTCTCTACTGAGGTGTCTGACCGGACGAACCAGAAACACAATCGCAGTAGTTCTTCCTTTACTACCCTAGCCGAACAAGCGGAACGTAAGGTAGTAACCACAGGAGCCGGGCAACCCAACTATTGACCCAAGACATGATTCGGAGCTCATGCATATAATGCAATATTCGGGATGCCGAAGTATACTCTAAAAGTGTTCGGACTTTTTTTTGGAAATATATGTGGCGGAATAAAGCCACTGGCATTTTAAGCTATGCCAAAGTGTATGTGCCAATATGACATGAAGAGGGAATACAAATTATGAAATAAGCTAATACCGAATAGGGTTGGTAAAAACTGTTTCCATTATAGTCGGATTGAAACGTCAAAACGTACTCTTACAGATAATGCCATATGCATCCGGGCTATTTTACATGCCGAGAATGTGAGAACAAGGGAAAGCCGTATACAGGTCCGAAAAAAGAGAAGGTAGTCATGAAGATCCTTTGGACACCCTGCTGCACGTCTGCGCCACTTCTCGCCTTGGTGGAGGATCCTTTGAAAGGACCGTCGATCGTGTATATAGAAGGGGCCCGGGAAAGGTCCCTTGTACCATCGTAAGGTGATTTAGTTTTTAATGAACCTGTAATATGAGAGAAAAGAGAAAAAAGAAGAAGGATATTAAGGTCCGAATAGGGTCAAGCTGTATTATGGACCCCGTCCGCAGAGTGCCTCCCTCGTCGTCCAAGGTATTTTCAGTGCGTAGTTATGCACACGCGGTACGTATGTCGCGATTAGATGGGGCGGTGGACGGAGGCAAAACTGCTAGTCCAGCTCCGGATTGACCGGGCTGCCATTCTGCAGAGTAGGTCGGACTCGTTTAATAGTGTCCGGGGGCTTGATGGCTGATGAAGTGTTTGGCTTGATAAGGCCGCTCTGTACCTCGGCTGAAAGGGCCGCGGTGTGCTCCTGATACGTATCCAACGCATCTATAATTTATGAAGTATTCATGCTGTTATTTTATCATTCTTGGATGTTTTACAATCATTTTATAGCAACTTTATATCATTTTTTGGGACTAACCTATTGACCCAGTGCCCAGTGTGAGTTACTGTTTTTTGCTTGTTTTTTACATCGCAGGAAATCAATATCAAACGAAGTCCAAACGCAACGAAACTCCACGGGGATTTTTTATGGGCCAGAAGACATCCATTGGGGCAGAGCAGCACCTGGGGGGTGCCCCGAGGGGGCACAACCCACCAGGGCACGCCAGCCCCCCTGGCGCGCCCATGTGGGATGTGCCCACCTTGGTGGCCTCCCGCACCCCCTCTTTGCACTATAAATTCCCAAATATTCCGAAACCCTTCGGGTTAACCTAGATCAGAAGTTCCGCCGCTGCAAGGCTCTGTAGCCACCGAAAACCAATCTAGCTCTGTTCCGGCACCCTGCCGAAGGGGGGGAATTATCTCCGGTGGCCATCTTCATCATCCTGGCGGACTCCACGATGAGGAGGGAGTAGTCCACCCTCAGGGCTGAGGGTTTGTACCAGTAGCCATGTGTTTAATCTCTCTCTCTCGTGATCTATATCATGGGCTTTGTTAATATAGTCGGATCATATGATGTTTCTACCCTCTATACTGTTGTTATGATGAATTGAATCTTTACCCTTTGAAGTTTTGTCTTGTCGGATTGAATATTCAGAGATGATAACACATGATATATATCTTGCAGTATGAATACTTGAAGTGACAATTGGGGTATCATATTGATTCACTTGATATGTGTCTTGGCATTCAACTCGCGGATTCCCGCGGTGATATTGGGGTAATCTATGCATAGGGGTTGATGCACGTTTTTCTCCGACGGAAACTTTGGGGTCTCTTTATAGTTCTTTGTGTGGATTGAGTATTATGAATATGAACTTGCTTTGGTGTTATCTTAGTACGGTCTCTAGGATAGATCGAACGGAAAAAATAGCTTTGTGTTATTTTAGTGCGGACTCTTGATTAGATCGAACAGAAAGAATAGCTTTGAGGTGGTTTCGTACCCTACAAACAATTCCTATATTTTGTTCTCCGCTAATAGGAACTTGGGAGTGATTCTTCGTTACACTTTGAGGGACAATCATACGATCCAAGTATGTTAGCATTGTTGAGAGGTTGCACTAGCGAAAGTATGGACCCTAGGCCTCATTTTTAAGCATTGCAATACCGTTTTTGTGCCCGTTTACTATTTGCTACCTTGCTGTTTTTGTTTATTCAGATTATGAAAATATATTTCTACCATCCATATTACACTTTTATCACCATCTCTTCGCCGAACTAGTGCACCTATACGATTTGCCATTGTATTGGGTGTGTTGGGGACACAAGAGATTTCTTGTATTTGGTTGCAGGGTCGTTTGAGAGAGACCATCTTCATCCTACACCTCTCACGGATTGATAAACCTTAGGTAATCCACTTGAGGGAAAATTGCTACTGTTCTAGAAAACTCTGTGCTTGGAGGCCCAACACGTGTCTACAAGAATAAAGTTGCGTAGTAGACATCAAGCTCTTTTCCGGCGCCGTTGCCGGGGAGGTGAGTGCATGAAGGTATATCCTTAGATCTTGCAATTGAATCTTTTAGTTTCTTGGTTTATCACTAGTTTGGTTTATAAAAACAGGACTACATAAAAAATGGAATTGAGGTTGCATCATATTATTGATCATCTTTATAATATCTTTCTTGAAAATGATGGATCGGAAAATTGTGCTCAATTGTTAGAAGAAGAAGTCAATAAAATGTTTGGCACAAAATATTTGAATGATGAGCATGATTTCAATGTTGTTAGTATGAACTCTTTAAATATCCATGATGCTAGTGATATGCAAAGCCGTAAGCTTGGGGATGCTATGTTTGATGAAGATGATATTTTTAGTCCCCCAAGTTTTGATGAGAAAAATTACTATGATGATAGCATGCCTCCTATTTATGATGATTATAATGATGAAAGTGATTTTGGAGAGGTGATGACTTTATTTAGTGATACATCCACTATTTTGGAAGAGGTTTTGATTGATTTTGACAATGAAGTTGCTATCTATGATGATTATGGTGATGACACGTATGCTATAAAGAATAGTGATAACCATGAAACTTTTCATCATGATTTTAATTTTCAATCACATGATAGTTATTTTGTTGAGTTTGCTCCCACTACTATGAATGAGAAGAAATTTGCTTATGTGGAGAGTAATAAGTTTTCTATGCTTGTGGATCATGAAAATAATGCTTTATGTGATAGCTATATTGTTGAATTCATTCATGATGCTACTGAAAATTATTATGAGGGAGGAACATATGCTTGTAGGAATTGCAATTATATCAAGTTTCCTCTCTTTATTTTGAAAGTTTTGAAGTTGTGCTTGTTTTGCCTTCCTATGCTAGTTGATTCTTGTTCCCAAAAATTGTTTGCTCACAAAATCCCTATGCATAGGAAGTGGGTTAGACTTAAATGTGCTTGCCATGTGCTTCATGATGCTCTCTTTATGTTTCAATTCTTATCTTCTATGCGAGCATCATTGAAATCATCATGTCTAGCTAAAAGGCATTAAAGAAAACCGCTTGTTGGGAGACAACCCAACACTTTTACCTACTGTTTTTATTTGTTCACATGATTATTCTATTGTATCAATCATGTTTTATATCTTTTGTTTCATTAAAGTCCCAAGTAAAGCCTTTGGGATAGTGTGGATGATAGTTGACTTGAGTCTGTGCAAAAACAGAAACTTTTGCGCTCATTCCAGAAAATTTCAAAATTCACTGGAACATGCTTTTGATCTGAATTTTTTACAGGTGATAGATATACAAATTCCCTACGTTGTCCTAATTTTTCAGAATTTTTGGAGTAGCATAAGTATGGTTGGAGTACAGATTACTACAGACTGTTCTGTTTTTGACATATTCTGTTTTCAATGCATAGTTTGCTTGTTTTCTAGTTTATATGGCTTATATTGCTCAATATAAATTATTGAAATGATATGCTACAGTAGGCATTGCGTGGAAACAATTATGAATCTTGTCTTTGACAGTACCAAAGTGAAATGGTTTGCTCTTTATCATACTAACCTATCTCACGAAGTTCCGTTAAGTTTTGTGTGATTGAAGTTTTCAAGTTTTGGGTGAGATATCGATATGAAGAAAATAAGGAGTGACAAGACCCTAAGCTTGGGGATGCCCAAGGCACCCCAAGTTAATATCCAAGGAAGATCCAAGCAACTAAGCTTGGGGATGCCCCGGAAGGCATCCCCTCTTTCGTCTCCAACATTATAGGTAACCTCACTTGTAGCTATGTTTTCATTCGTCACATGATATGAGTTTCACTTGGAGCTTCATTTAATTTTGTTAGGATTTGCTTTCTGTTATTTAGAATAATGTTTTGCATCTTTTATTTCAATAAAAGTGGCATTGATAGCCTTTACTATGCTTATTTTACAAGTCTACATGTTGCTGTTTGAAAACAGAACGTTTATCGCTGTTGCAAAAATTCCCTAGAAAAGTCAGAATGTGATAAAATGTTGAAACTTTTTGCATAATAAGCTCTGATGAATTTTCTACAGTGTGGTAGAATTTCATAATGTTTGGAGTTAGGGAAGTATTGATACTCTTGCATTCTTTACTGACTGTACTGTTTTGGCAGATTGCTGTTATGTTTGCATTGTTTGCATATGTTCGCTTGTTTAATGATTCTATTTTAGGATAGGAGTATTAAATATGCAGCAGCATTTAGTATGCAATGTTCAATAATAATTTTAGTGATTTGCTATAGTAGAGAATGATAAGGTTTTTGCATTGGTTTATACTAACTTATCTCACGAGTTCTTGTTGAGTTTTGTGTGGATGAAGCTTTTGAGATTTAGGAAAACCGTGATATGAGAAGAATTAAGGAGACACAAAAGCTCAAGCTTGGGGATGCCCAAGGCATTCCAAGATAATATTTCAAGAAGTCTCAAGCATCTAAGCTTGGGGATGCCCTGGTAGGCATCCCACCTTTTTGCTTCAACAATTATCGGTTAGTATCGGTTGAGCCTAAGTTTTTGCTTCTTCACATGAGTTGTGCTATTCTTAGAATGTCATTTTATTTTTGTTTTGCTTGCTGTTCTAATAAAATATTTAGATCTGAAAGTTTTTGAATAAGAGAGAGTCCTCAAATAGCTACCTCTTTACTTAACTACTCGCATGATCTTCACTTATATCTTTTTGGAGTAGTTTGTCATTTACTCTTGTGCTTCACTTATATCCTATGAGTAAATTGTTGAATGAATTGAATATCATGAAGTTGAAATTATATGTTCATATCATGCCTAGTGGTAGCTTCACGCTAGGTTTAGAAAATGAAATCTTTTGAGGCTTGACAATCACAATATTGGTCATACAAGCAATTCACGAATAATTAGTATAAGGAAGAGTACTTTTACATGCAAATACACTATCGTGGAAATCTTTTGTGATTGTGAGCCCCCATCAAAATATTATATGCCAAAATTGTTGACGTTGGACAAGGAAGACAACATAATGATTTATGTTTGTTCATATTCACATAGAAGTCATATTGTCATAGATCCTTCAACATGTGGTGCTTGCCCCCCATCTTTGCTAGCAAAAAATTCCGCACCAAGTAGAGATACTACTTGTGCATCCAAAAACCCTTGAACCCAAATCTTATTTTCAAGAGTCCACCATACCTACCTAAGGATTGAGCAAGATCCTTCAAGTAAGTTGTCATCGGTGCAATAAGGCAATAAAAATTGCCTCTAAAAGTGAGATCATTTAGTGTAAGAGAAAATTGAGCGTTGTACGAACTTGGATGGCAAAGAATAAAAGCAACAGACTGCATAATAAAGGTTGTCATCTTAAGGGGCAATACAACATGACGTTCTCTTGCACTAAGGGAATGAGCATACAAACAAATAAGCGCATGGCAACCTCTGCTTCCCTCTGCGAAGGGCCTATCTTTTACTTTTCAGTATTTTATTTTCATGCAAAGAGTCAAAGTTATTATCTCTATTGCTTTTTATTCATTTTTCTCTTTTCAAAAGGATCATGTGGTGAGGAAAGATCTAGGCACATATGTCCAGTTGAATATGGGTAGCATGAGTTATTATTGTTGACATCACCCTTGAGGTGAATACGTTGGGAGGCAAAACAATAAGCCCATATCTTTCTATGTGTCCGGTTGAAACGTTTTGCTCATGTGATAGTTGAGTATGTGGAGCTCTTACTTAGACTCTATTGAATAAGTTGAATTGCAATTGCTTGGTGACTAAGAACATAGGTTGTTGAGTTTCAAGAGAGTTCATTGTTTGAACCTTAACATGTGATTTGGTTGCTACTATAACATGAAAAGTTTTATAAGAAAGAATTGTTGTTATGATGCTAGGAAAAGTGATTGAAATTATCATTGATCAAACTTATGCACTTTGCTAGCATTCACACTTCATAAATTATTTCTTTTATCATTTACCTACTCGAGGACGAGTAGGAATTAAGCTTGGGGATGCTGATACATCTCCAACGTATCTATAATTTATGAAGTATTCATGCTGTTATCTTATCATTCTTGGATGTTTTACAATCATTTTATAGCAACTTTATATCATTTTTTCGGATAAACCTATTGACCCAGTGCCCAGTGCCAGTTGCTATTTTTTGCTTGTTTTTTACATCGCAGGAATTCAATATCAAACGGAGTCCAAACGCAACGCAACTCCATGGGGATTTTTTATGGTCCAGAAGACATCCATTGGGCTAGAGCAGCACCTGGGGGTGCCTCGAGGGGGGCACAACCCACCAGGGCGTGCCAGGCCCCCCTGGCGCGCCCATGTGAGTTGTGCCCACCTCGGTGGCCTCCCGCACCCCCTCTTTGCACTATAAATTCCCAAATATTTCGAAACCCTTCGGGGTTAACCTAGATCAGAAGTTCCACCGCCGCAAGGCTCTGTAGCCACCAAAAACCAATCTAGCTCCGTTCCGGCACCCTGCCGGAGGGGGGGATCATCTCCGGTGGCCATCTTCATCATCCCGGTGGCCACCACGATGAGGAGGGAGTAGTCCACCCTCGGGGCTGAGGGTTTTTACCAGTGGCTATGTGTTTAATCTATCTCTCTCGTGATCTGTATCATGGGCTTTGTTAATATAGTCAGATCATATGATGTTTCTACCCTCTATACTCTTGTTATGATGAACTGAATCTTTATCCTTTGAAAGTCTTGTCGGATTGAATATTCAGAGATGAGAACACATGATATATATCTTGCGGTATGAATACTTGAAGTGACAATTGGGGTATCATATTGATTCGCTTGATATGTGTCTTGGCATTCAACTCGTGGATTCCCGCGGTGATATTGGGGTAATCTATGCATAGGGGTTGATGCACATTTTTCTCCGACGGAAACTTTGGGGTCTCTTTATAGTTCTTTGTGTGGATTGAGTATTATGAATATGAACTTGCTTTGGTGTTATCTTAGTATGGACTTTAGGATAGATCGAACGAAAAATAGCTTTGTGTTATTTTAGTACGGACTCTTGATTAGATCGAACGGAAAGAATAGCTTTGAGGTGGTTTCGTACCCCACAAACAATTCCTATCTTTTGTTCTCCGCTAATAGGAACTTGGGAGTGATTCTTCGTTACACTTTGAGGGATAATCATATGATCCAACTGTGTTAGCATTGTTGAGAGGTTGCACTAGCGAAAGTACGGACCATAGGCCTCATTTTAAGCATTGCAATACCGTTTTTGTGCCCGTTTACTATTTGCTACCTTGGTGTTTTTATTTATTCAGATTATAAAAATATATTTCTACCATCCATATTACACTTTTATCACCATCTCTTCGCCGAACTAGTGCACCTATACAATTTGCCATTGTATTGGGTGTGTTTGGATCACAAGAGATTTCTTGTATTTGGTTGCAGGGTCGTTTGAGAGAGACCATCTTCATCCTACACCTCTCACGGATTGATAAACCTTAGGTCATCCACTTGTGGGAAAATTGTGATTGTCCTACAAAACTCTGCGGTTGGAGACCCAACACGTGTCTACAAGAATAAAGTTGCGTAGTAGGCATCAGCTCCTCAGTACGGAGGGAGCGTTCCATGTTTCCATTGACTGTGATAACGCCGCGGGGTCCAGGCATTTTGAGCTTTAAGTAAGCATAATGCGGGACTGCATTGAAGCAGGCAAAGGCAGTACGTCCGAGCAGTGCGTGATAACCGATGCGGAAGGGGACGATGTCGAAGATCAAGTCTTCGTTACAGAAGTTGTCCGGTGAACCGAAGACTACTTCCAATGTTAATGAGCCTGTGCAGTGGGCCTCGACGCCGGGTATCACTCCTTTAAAGGTAGTGTTGCTAGGCTTAATTCTTGATGGGTCAATACCCATTTTACGGACAGTGTCTTGATTGATCATGTTAAGACTGCTGCCGCCGTCCATAAGGACTCGAGTGAGATGGTATCCGTCGATAATTGGAGCGAGGACCAGGGCTGCCGAACCTCCATGACGGATACTGGTCGGGTGGTCCCTGCGATCGAAGGTGATCGGAGAAGCCGACCACGGGTTGAATTTAGGGGCGACGGGCTCTATGGCATAGACATCCCTTAGTGCGCGCTTGCATTCCATCTTGGGGATATGCGTGGCGTATATCATGTTCACTATTTTCACCTCAGGGGGAAATTTCTTTTGTCCCCCTGTATTCGGTGGGCGAGGCTCTTCATCGTCCTCGCTTGGCGGCCCTTTCCCCTTATGTTTGGTATTTAACTTATTGGCCTGTTTAAAGACCCAACAATTTCTGTTGGAATGATTGGCAGGCTTGTCAGGGGTGCCATGAATCTGGCAAGGCCGATCCAGTATTTTGTCCAAACTGGATGGACCATCTTTATTTCCTTTGAATGGCTTCTTCCGCTGACCGGATTTAGAGCCACTGAATCCGGCGTTAACCGCCGTGTCTTCAATTTCTTCGTTGTTGTTGCGACGCTTATGTTTGTTGCGTCGTGGCCTGCCATTGCCATCCCTGGGTTCGAAGGTGCCAGGGTCGCTGGTACTGTTGCTTCTACGAGCCAACCAGCTATCTTCTCCCGCGCAGAAGCGGGTCATGAGTGCGGTAAGAGTTGCCATGGACTTCGGCTTTTCCTGTCCGAGGTGTCGGGCGAGCCACCTGTCGCGGACGCTATGTTTAAAGGCCGCGAGGGCTTCGGCGTCCGGACAATCGACGATTTGGTTCTTTTTAATTAAGAACCTAGTCCAGAGTTTGCGGGCTAACTCTCCGGGTTGCTGGACTATATGACTGAGGTCATCAGCATCTGGAGGCCGAACATAGGTACCTTGGAAGTTGTCTCAAAAGGCATCCTCCAAATCTTCCCAGCTACCAATGAAGTTCTCTAGGAGGCTGTTGAACCAGTGCCGTGCTGGTCCTTTCAACTTTAAGGGGAGGTATTTGATGGCGTGGAGATCGTCACTGGGAGCCATGTGAATATGGAGAAGAAAAATCCTCAATCCATACCGCGGGATCTGTCGTTCCGTCGTATGATTCAATGTTTACGGGTTTAAACCCTTCTGGAAACTGGTGCTGCATTACCTCGTCGGTGAAGCATAAGGGGTGTGCGGCGCCTCTGTATCGGGCAACATCACGACGGAGTTCGGATGGCATCTGTGTTCGATTTTCAGCCCGGGTGAGGTTATGCCTATCGCGCCAGGCTTGATGTCCGTCTTCTCGCGTTGGGGCACGCCCCCTTGATCCATAGATTGATCTAGCTTGGCCGGCTCTATTGTCCAGGTCCTGTCATAGGTCGTAGGTGTATCCTGGAGCCGCTACCTCTTTTCCTCTACGGCGAGGTGGTGCGGGTTGGTGTTCGGCGTAAGTAGCCGCTTTATCTCGCCCACGTGGAGGTCGGTCTAGTTCATCAGTGCGGTCATATCTTGACAGTATTGGCTGAAGGGCCTCGTCGTCGAATTGTGGTAGTAGCCGACGCTTCGGATAACTCTTTGTTGGGCGCTCGAGGCCGTATTCTTCGGCAGCTAGGACCTGGGTCCATCTGTCGTTGAGGGTATCCTGTTTGGCTTGTAGCTGTTGCTGCTTCTTTCTTAGGCTTCTCGCAGTTGCGATTAGTTGACGCTTAAAGAGCTCTTGCTCGAGGGGTTCCTCTGGCATGATGAAGTCTTTGTTGCCGAGGCTAACATCATCCTCGGAGATCGGTAGATAGTTACTATCTTCCGAATCATCATTCCCGACCGGCTCGTCGGGGTTAACTTGTCCCTCCTCCCAATCATCCTGTTTGGACGTAGGCTCGACGGGGTCTTCGGGATCTTTGGAATTGTCCGGAGTGTTATTGTCTCCAGTGCCGGTATTACTATCCTTTTCGCGACATGATCTCATGATCGGTAGGTAGTTGTCGATTTTACCAACTCCCCGACGAGGCACGAGGCCCTTCTCCCTCCGTTTGTCACTCCAGGGTGGGGACCCATTGCTTTGGTCTAGTGGTGACAGGTTAGAAATAGATTTAGGTTTGTCTTTGGTCGGCGGTGGCAAGAGATGGCGATGTAGTTGGTGTGGCATGTGGTCTTCCCGCATCGCCTTTGTCTTATGGTGCTTGTTCGTATCGCATGGAGGTGTGTGTGGAGGATCATGTGTCCTCGGATCTGGTTATTCGGGTCTGACTTTTTATGAAGAAGATTTGACACAGTGGCGCTGTCCCACGGGGCGGGCAACATGGCTATGTGTTGTCCACCGACTCTAGTTCTGGCCAAGAAGGTTGACCAACCTCGGCCTCATTGACGAGCCTGCGAGATTTGTGCCCCTGACTCCACCCGGCCATACCTGGGGTGTCCACACCCTTTCATGTGTTTTCTCTAGGGCATCAATTTGCCACTAAAGTCGCAACCGTATGTTGGTTTACATTGACGACTTCCTGAGCGCTGATTCTACAAGTTCATGTGTTTCAATAAATTTGCACCGCTAAGACAGATGCACAAAGACGCTAACGAGCTTTGCTCATGGCGCGTCATCAGTGGATGCATGAGGAAGGAGACTTCAACACTTCCAAGGACTTTAATGTATTTTTTAGTTTTTTGTAACGGGGGTTTTGTAAGGGTATGTGCTAATTAACATGTGGTCTTTAGGGCCTCTTTGATTCGCAAGATCTCCAAAACACATGAATAGGATAAACGTAGGAATAGAGTGGTGATAACCCACAAGTATAGGGGATCAATTGTAGCTTTTTCAATAAATAAGAGTGTCGAACCCAACGAGGAGCTAAAGGTAGGATTTATATTCCCTTCAAGTTCTATCGACCACCGATACAACTCTACGCACGCTTAACGTTCGCTTTACCTAGAACAAGTATGAAACTATAAGTACTTTGTAGGTGTAGTGGGATAAGTTTGCAAGATAATAAAGAACGTGAAAAATAAAAGTTAGGTGTTGTTCTAATTAAAGTACAATTAAATTACTATACCGAGTGTGGAAAAGTGGTGGTAGGATTTACGGAATTGTCCCTAAGCAATTGGCTAAGTTACTAGACCGATAACAAGTTTTTATGTGGGAGAGGCCACTGCTAGCATGTCATTCCTTACTTGGAATTCTATGCACTTATGATTGTAACTATTAACAAGCATCCGCAACTACTAACATTCATTAAGGTAAAACCCAATCATAACATTAAGATATATTGGTCCCCCTTTAATCCCGTATGAATCAATTTCTATGGTAGGAAGAAGCTTCTGTCACTCTTGCCCTTCAATGCATAGTCCTATCAACATACAACTAACTCTAAGGTGGGCACCAAAGGACAATAACATAATCACAAGCAAATTAAAAAAATCATTGCAATTCACCGATCACCCGAAAGGACAACAAAAATCTACTCAAACATCATAGGATGGCAACACATCATTGGATAATAATATGAAGCATAAAGCACCATGTTCAAGTAGAGTGTACAACGGGTTACGGGAGTGTAGACCGCTGAATATAGATGAGGGAAGGTGATGGAGCTATTGGTGAAGATGACGGAGTTGTTGGAGTAGATTGCCGTCACACGATGATTCCCCGGCGGCATTCTAGCGCCACCGGGAGAGAGGGGGAGAGAGCCCCCTCCTTCTTCTTCTTCTTCCTGGCCTCCCCCCTAGATGGGAGGAGAGTTCCCCCTCTGGTCCAAGGTCTCCATGGCGGCGGAGGGGCAGGAGCCCCTCCTAGATTGGATCTCTCTCTCTCTCTCTCTCTCTCTCTCTCTCTCCGTTCTCTTCTGTTTCGCGTTCCTCTTTTCTGGCCGAAAACCGTTTCTTAAATATCCGGAGATCCAAAACTCCGATTGGACTGAAATTTTAACACGATTTTTTCTCCGGATATTATTTTTCTTGCGGAGAAAGAAGGTAGGCAACCGTATTACGAGCTGCTCACAAGCCACCAGGGCGCGACCGCTCCCCCTGGGCGTGTCCTAGTGCCTCATGGCCACCTCATGCACTGTTTTGCGTTGATTCTTCTTCCCAAAAATCACATATATTCCAAAATGAATCTCTGTAATTTTTATCTCGTTTGGACTTCGTTTGATATGGATATTATGCGAAACAAAAAATATGCAACAAACAAGAACTAGCACTCGGCACTGGATCAATATGTTAGTCCCAAAAATAATATAAAATGTCGCCAAAAGTATATGAAAGTTGTAGAATATTGGCATGAAACAATCAAAAATTACAGACACGACGGAGACATATCAAGTGGCATGCCATCTTAGATACTATAGGATTGTAAGGGTGTTTGATTGTGCATAGGAAAAACGTAGGATTCTTTCAAATAGGTTGGAGTGGATGAAAAATTTCCTATGAAATCTAGTGCAGCTGAATCCTACGGAAAATTTCCTATGGTTTAGAATCCTACGAATCATACAACCCACATAGAAAAAAAAATCCTAAGGGCATCTCCAATGCCGACCCTCAAACCAGCCGCAACCATCCGTACCGTGTGGTCCGGACGTGTTTTGCCATCCAACGTGTGCTTGTATTGGTCCATTCGGCGGTTCGAACACACTTTCCCCGCAAACCGGAGACAAATTGGGGCTTTGCGGGCGTCCGGACCGCTGCCACGCCCGATCTAACTGCCCCGACCCACCAAAAACCCATCTCCCATGCCCGCGCGCATTCCCGGCCTAACCAACTGCTCGCATTCATGCCGGTCCAGAGTGATCGCGACCGCTCACCGCAGCCGGCATGGAAGTGGTTCGCCGACCGAGAGTGCCACCCGTGCACACACCTTCTCGCTGCATTGAAACGGCATCCGTCTGCCTGCCTACCTCCACTAAACTAGCGCGTGTGCCGAGGAACCTACTCCGATCCCCGAGCTCCACACGTATGTTCATGCGTTGGACGACATTAAACACCTCTCTGATATGTCTCCAACGTATCTATAATTTTTTATTGTTCCATGCTATTATATTATCCGTTTTAGATGTTTCATATGCATTAATATGCTATTTTATATTATTTTCGGGACTAACTTATTAACCTATAGCCCAGTGCTAGTTTTTGTTTTTTTCCTTGTTTTTGAGTTTTACAGAAAATGAATATCAAATGAAGTCCAAACGGAATAAAACTTTACGATGATTTTTCTTGGACCAGAAGTCACATGTAGGACTTGGAGACCAAGGCAGAAGAGTCCCGAGGCGACGGCAAGGGTCCAGGGCGCGCCCCCTGCCTTGTGGGTCCCTCGGAGCTCCTCTAACCCTAATTTTTGGCCTATAAATTCCCAAATATCCAAACCAACAGAAGCGTCCACCAAAATACTTTTCCGCCGCCGTAACCTTTTGTACCCATGAGATCCCATTTGGGGCCTTTTCCGGCGTCCTGCCGGAGGGGGATTCGATCATGGAGGGCTTCTACATCAACTCTATTCCCCTTCCGATGAAGCGTGAGTAGTTTACCACAGACCTAAGGGTCCATAGCTAGTAGCTAGATGGCTTCTTCTCTCTCTTTGATTCTCAATACCATGTTCTCCTTGATGTTCTTGGAGATCTATCCGATGTAATCTTCTTTTGCGGTGTGTTTGTCGAGATCCGATGAATTGTGGATTTATGATCAGTTTATCTATGAATATTATTTGAATCTTCTCTCAATTCTTGTATGCATGATTTGATATCTTTGTATTTCTCTTCAAATTATCGGTTTGGTTTGGCCAACTAGATTGGTTCTTCTTGCAATGGGAGAGGTGCTTAGTTTTGGGTTCAATCTTGCGTGATTTCACCCAGTGACAAAGTAGGGGTAGCGAGACACGTATTGTATTGTTGCCATCAAGGGTAAAAAGATGGGGGTTTCATCATATTGCTTGAGTTTATCCCTCTACATCATGTCATCTTACTTAAGGCGTTACTCCGTTCTTTATGAACTTAATACTCTAGATGCATGCTGGATAGCGGCCGATGTGTGGAGTAATAGTAGTAGATGCAGGCAGGAGTCGGTCTACTTGACACGAACGTGATGCCTATATTCATAATCATTGCCTTGGATATCGTCATAACTTTGCGCTTTTCTATCAATTGCTCGACAGTAATTTGTTCACCCATCGTATTATTTGCCTTCAAGAGAGAAGCCTCTAGTGAAACCTATGGCCCCCGGGTCTATTTTCCATTATATATTTTCAGATCTATATACCAAAAATACCTTGCTGCAATTTATTTACCTTTATTTACTTTTATGTTTTAGTAATCTTTTATATCTATCTTTATCAGATCTCACCTTTGCAAGTGACTGTGAAGGGATTGACAACCCCTTTTTCGCGTTGGGTGCAAGTGTTTGATTGTTTGTGTAGGTGCATATTTGGGGACTTGCATGTTTCTCCTACTGGATTGATACCTTGGTTCTTAACTGAGGGAAATACTTATCTCTACTTTGCTGCATCACCCTTTCCTCTTCAAGGGGAAAACCAATGCAAGCTCAAGAAGTGGCACTCTCCGGTTGGCTCCACTCATCCACCCGCTATAAAAATGTGGCTAGGCACCGGGCTATAACCTCACCTCACCTCTGCTCTCCATCTCCTCCTTGTACAACACCCGCCATGGCTTTTGGCGAGCAGAAGAAGTTCTCCAGTGTTGGAGCAACCTGGGTTGCCTAGTGAGCCAACCCTATATTGGTTGGCTTGTCAAAAAACCCTCCGGATTCGGCGCCACCACCATATAATGAGTACACACGAATCGTTATGTTCCTCGTGACTATCGTGACATAAGAGTACATAGTTGCCTATCTTTCCCAATTCCCCGACAAGGCACAAGCCACACAGTTGCCTATCTTTCCCAATTCCCCGACAAGGCACAAGCTACTTCTCCCTCCATCTATCACTATGGGGTGGGGACCCAAGGCTTTGGTCAAGTGGTGACAGATTAGGAATAGATTTAGATTTGTCTCTGATTGGCGATGGCGAGTGATGGTATCGCCCTTAGTGTGGAATGAGGTCTTCCCGCATCGCCTTTGTTCTTATGGTGCTTATTTGTATCGCCTGGAGGTCTGCGGAGGATCATGTGTCCTCGGGTGTGGTTATTCGGGTCAGGCTTTTTATGAAGAAGATTTGTCACAGTGGCACTGTCCCGCTGGGCGGGCAACATGACTATATGTTTTGGTCAACCGACTCCAGTTCTGACTAAGAAGGTTGGCCAGCCTCGGCCTTGTCGACGAGCCTGCCAGATTGCTTCCCCTGACTCTGCTTGGCCATACCTGGGGTGTTCAGACCCATTCATGTGTTGTTTCTTGGGCTGCGATTTGCTACCAAAGTCGAAGTCGTATGTTGGTTTACATCGACAAATTCCTGACCGCCGATTCCAAGTTCATGTGTTTCAATAAATTTGCTCCGCTAAGATGGAGGCACAAAGACGCTAACGAGCTTTGCTCATGGTGCACCGTCGGTGGATGCATGAGGAAGAAGGCTTCAACACTTTCAAGGACTTTAATGTAATTTTTTTAGTTTTCCATAAGGTTTTTTTGTTAGGGCATGTTCTAATTAATACGTGGTCTTTAGGGCCTCTTTGATTCACAGGATCTCCAAAGAGCATGAATAGGGAAAATGTAGGAATAGAGTGGCATGGCATCTTAGATACTACAGGATTGTAAGGGTGTTTGATTGTGCATAGGAAAAACGTAGGATTCTTTCAAAGAGGTTGGAGTGGATGAAAAAATTCATATGAAATCTAGTGCAACTGATCCTGTGGAAAATGTCCTATGGTTTAGAATCCTACGAATCAAACAACCCACATAGGAAAAAATCCTAAGGGCATCTCAAACGCCAACCCACAAACCACCTGCAACCGTCCGTACCGCGCGGTCCGGATGTGTTTGCCATCCAACGCGGGCTTGCATTCATCTGTCGGCGGTTCGGACACACTTTTCCCGAAAACCGGAGACAAACTAGGGGAGGGGGGCTTTGTGGGCATTCTGACCGCTTCCACGCCCACTTCTAACTGCCCGGCCCACCAAAAAACCCTCTCCCCACCCACCCGCATTCCCACCCGAAGCCAACTGCTTGCATTCATGCCGGTCCAGAGAGGACGTGACCACTCACTGCAGCCGGCATTGAAGTGGCTCGCCAGCTGAGAGCGCCGTCCACTACACACACCTTCTCTCCACATTGAAAAGACACCCATTTCCCTCCTACCTCCATTAAACTAGTGCGTGTGCCGAGGAGCCTACTCTGGCTCCCCAAGCACCACACGTCCGTTCGTGTGCTGGCCGACATTAAACACCTCTCTCGATGGCTCCACTCATCCGCTCGCCATATAAACGTGGCTAGTCGCTGGGCTATAGCCACACCTCACCTCCTCTCTCCATCTCCTCCTTGTACAACACCCGCAATGGCCTCCGGCAAGCAGAAGAAGAAGTTCTCCGGCGTTGCAACGACCTGGGTTGCCCAGCGAGCCAGCCTTATACAAGTTGGCTTGCCGGCAAACCCTCTAGATCGGCACCACCACCATCGCTAGCCCCTCCTTGCCTATCCAGATTGGCCAACGTCGTCTTGCGTCGCAATGGCGGCAACGTGTCAGGCAGGTGGGGAAAAGAAGCCATGTCTCCGGAGGTTGTCACGTCCGCGGCCATAGCGAACAACAAGGAAAAGTAGATCATGGGAGCCTGCTGGCGCTTGGGTCCCACGAAGGCCACTGCCACCGCCCGGTTACACAGTCATGACTTGCCTAGTGAGCAGGGGTGTAGACCACGACGACCGTCTACCCCCGCCCAAAAATCAACTCTGATTCGTGCTTTGCAGAGGCAGAGGCCACTCTTTCCCTCGTGCTGAAACATATCCCTCCAGGGCTCATGGCACTCCAATGAGTAGGCTACCGGACATAGGGAAGACAAGTCATGGGAGTGGAGATCCGCTTCGCCCAGCACTAGACTAGTTTTAGTCTTGTCCGGTATATTTTAGTTAAAATATGTCCGAGATGTAGATGTTTTCTTCTTTGAAAGAAAAGAAAAAGAACACATGGTATAGTATTTGCTAAGAGCGTCTACACCCGGGCGCCCCAAATCGGCCTCAAACCCCCGGGCTGCCCGCCCGGTCACTAACCGACCACGATTTTTTGACCTAGACAGGCGCCTCAAACGGACCTCAAACGTTCGGGCTGTTCGGCACCCCTCATATCTAGCCCAAATATGGGGCGGGTATGGGGCGCCCGGGCGCATCCGCCACGTCAGCCCGGCCCACCACGACCCCATGCCGCCCCCACATATATCCCCAATCCAGAAACCTTAGCTCACTCCGCGCTCACTCCGTCTCTTCTTATCCCCTCCGATTCGATCCATCCGACAGCTCCGGTGCCTCCGGCGACCATGTTGAGCGCCGGCAGCCGCTCCGACTCCAACATGGACATCGACGAGGAGCTCGCCCTCCGCATTGCCCTCGGGAGGTCCAAGGTGGACACAGGGGGCAGTTCAGGATCGGCTCCCTCGCCGGCGCAGCGAGGATGCCGGCGATGGCTCCTCCCAGCCCATGTGTCGGTGTCAAAACCGGCGGATCTCGGGTAGGGGGTCCCGAACTGTGCGTCTGAGGTCGATGGTAATAAGAGACGGTGTTTACCCAGGTCCGGGCCCTCTTTATGGAGGTAATACTCTACTTCCTGCTTGATTGATCTTGATGAATATGAGTATTACAAGAGTTGATCTACGACGAGATCGTAATGGCTAAAACCCTAGAAGTCTAGCCTGTATGATTGTGATTGCCTCTATGGACTAAACCCTCCGGTTTATATAGACATCGGAGGGGATTAGGGTTGTACAAAGTCGGTTATAGAGAAAGGAATCTTCATATCCGAACGCCAAGCTTGCCATCCACGCCAAGGAGAGTCCCATCCGGACACGAGAGAGAGTCTTCTGTCTTGTATCTTCATGGCCCATTAGCTCGAGGACCCCTTAATCCAGGACTCCCTCAGTAGCCCCTGAACCAGACTTCGATGACGAGGTGTCCGATGCGCAGATTGTCTTCGGCATTGCAAGGCGGGTTCCTTCTCCGAATACTCCAAAACAGCCTTCAAACACAAAGAACGTGTCCGGCTCTGCAAAACAAGTACCACACACAACCGCAGAGAATATAATAGTTCACGAGTCCAATCTACTGACAACTTTTTATAGCGTGACACCACGTCACCACCCGGTCATTATTTCAAACCGTTTTCTAGCCTGCCGCTCCATATTTCGAGATGCGATTTTATTGGCATGTCTCGTCAAGGCAGAGATCGTGTCCCCTTATTGCGGGTTCTCATCAATACGGGCGTGGGTAATCCAACCGTGCTGTTTACACGGCCCTTGGGGAATAGGCGAGTTTTAAGGCGAGTGAGGAGGCGCTTGATATTCGCTGCCTTTATAAGGAGATAAGGATTCACCCCTTTCACCCATGCCTTCTCTCTCTCTCTCTCTCTCTCTCCGCCCATCCATTCTCGAGCTCCAGCGCCCAAGCCTCCATCCCTTCCATCTCAAAAAAGCACTCCGACCATGTCCGGATCTGGAGCGCAGGGCAAGTGGATGGTCTTCTCCATCAAGGAGAAGGACATCACCAAGCTCCGGGAGGCCGGATATTTGGCCAAGGAAGTCGCCCACCGGTTTCCGACCAAGGGACATATCGTTCCTACCCCGGAGCCCTATGAGAGGGTAGTCTTCATCCCCCACTTCGTCCGCGGGCTGGGATTTCCACTCCACCCATTCGTCCGCGGACTCATGTTCTACCACGGGCTGGATTTCCACGATCTGGCCCCCAACTCCTTCCTCAACATCTCAGCATTTGTTGTCGTGTGCGAGGCCTTCCTTCGCATCTCACCCCACTTCGGATTGTGGCTGAAGATCTTCAATGTGAAGCCGAAGGTGGTGGACGGCCAACACGCAGAGTGCGGAGGCGCCATGGTGAGCAAGATGCCCAACGTCATATGGCCCAAAGGTACTTTCGTGGAGATCGTTAAAGGGTGGCAACAGCAGTGGTTCTATGTCACAGAGCCCCGCGACACCACCTGGGACGCGGCTCCCGAGTTCAGGTCCGGGGCCCCGATGCGGCTCACCTCCTGGCTAGAGAAGGGCCTAAACTGGGCCTCGTCGGACGAGCTGACAGCGCTGCAGATGCGCATCAAGAGCATGGTCGACAAGAACATCAAGCTTGTCAATGTGATCCAGGTGATGCTCTTTCGCCGGATCCTTCCATGCCAAAGCCGGGCCTGCAATTTGTGGGAGTTCGATCCGGCCAAGCACCAGACCCTGCAACACTTATTCGGCATTACGCACGAAGGTATTTGGAAGGTCCTCTTCAAGGCCAACGAGATGTGGCCGAAGGAGACCGAAGATCGTGGGTACAACCTGACCCACCCCGCCAGTCCGGTAAGTTTTTTCGTGTTTTCAAGGTGTATCCTTTACTTATATACTCAAGGAGAATGTCTGAGCTTCCCCATCTTATTTTTTCAGGGCTGGACGAAGAAGGTGGAGCTGGTCAAGAGTCCGGCCCCATTGCACGAAGACTCAGCAATTCCACTTCTGACGAAGATGCTGGTTTCGGCGCCCTACCAGGCGCCGGAGAAGAGGGCCAAGAAGAAGGCCAAGGGGACCAGACGAGGAGGAGGAGGAAGAGGAGGAGGAGGAAGAAAGCAACAAGGGCACTTCGGACGTGACGCCCGAAGACGCCGAGACGCATTCCTCACCCGCCACCGACGAGGAGGAGGAGGAGGAACAGGAGGAGGAGGAAGAAAGCAACTCCCCCTGAGGGGGGAAGGAAGAAAAGGGCGGCCTCCACGCGTCTGGAGGCCGAAGCGTCCAAGAGAGGGAGAGCCTCCCTTGCGGACAACACCGCGCCGGATACCGACAACAGCTCGGAGTGGCGTCCCAGGGATAAGCCCCCGGCCGAATCATAAGTATTCGAAGGCTCTGATGCACTTATATGCTCGACTCCTTTATATTGTAATTCTAATGTGTTGGATCGTGCACTGCAGTCCGGCCCATGACAGCTCCCAGCGATCCTCATCGGGGGGTTCACTGGATTCAAATGCTATGGACAGCGGGTCACTGCCGATGGCCACCTCTCCCAAGGCCACGGACGACGCCGAGGCGGTGTCCCGAAGGACTTTCACAGGCCAGGGGGAGACGCAGGAGGCCGTCAGGGTGGCGCCAGAGGGTGACACCTCGACCGCCGGGCATATGGGGGAGCAAATCCCCCCGGAGACTGGCGGTGGGGGCCATATCCAATTCGGCCCCCAGCCGAATACTGTTCCGGAGACCCATACGGCTCCGGAATCAGGCAGGCAGCCCCCTTCGAAAGAAGGAAGTGCACCTATCCCACCGGTGACCTCTGTCCATCCAGAGGCACCGGATACTTTAATGGAAGCGTTGCGAGGTGCTTCTATCGTGGAAGAACACCGCATCCTCATGGGTACAGTGATTGAGAGGGTTCGGTCCGTTAAGAGCGGACTGACCGAAGCCTGCACCAGCCTTCTGACAGGCTTTGAGGTAAGCGATGCAATTATGTAAAAAAGAAAGTCACAGTATAGACAGCAGCTCCGCAAGGGCTGTGCAGTCCGCCCGGACCCCACGCTGTCCCCTGCCCCTCCCCCCGCCCCGGCTGCTGCTCCCCCGCGTGGGCAGCGTTGGGTGCTTGTGTCCGCCCCGCCGGCCTAGACGCGAACGCTGGTGTCGGAGGCGCGCGCCGCCCGCCGCGAGAGGCAGCGGGCAAGGGAGGGACGCAGCTGAGAGCTCTGTCCGCGGCCGCCGCCAGTTACCGATGGAGCTCGACGAGGATGAGCGGCTCCTCACGTGGGTCTACCGCCGTTCGCTTACGACGGCGGAGATGGACGCTCGGCGGCTCCGCGGAAGAACGCGAAGGCTCTCCGGCTTGCCATGGAGCAGTCCGAGCGGAAGGCGAAGGAGAAGGTGACGGAGGCGGCTCGGCTAGCCAAGCTCAGGTGCCAGCAGGACCGGGCCGTCGAGCACCCGAAGGGCCTCGTCATCGTCTCCTCCTCCTCGTCCGACGAATCGGATGATCTTCCACCTTTGAAAAGTCGTTCGTGATCTTTTGGTGAACTATTGTGCTATCCTATGTCTGATTCTATGTCCGGTCAGCTGATCTACGTTGGTTGATCGACATTGCATGATTTAGTATGGATATAGGGGTTCGGATATGAGATACACGGATGTGGACGACACGATTTGAGGGGTGCCCAGTCAGTGCCTGCGGACGTGCTCGGTCGCGTTCGCGGGCATTTGAGGGACCGAATTTGTCAAGTCCGGCTGTAGATGCTCTAACATATATAAAAAATGTAGAGCGAATATAGGTTTGCATGACCAATTGGTTGTACAAAATCCGCCCTCGATTGGGACAATTTCTCTGCTACACCACCGTTTGTTGTACTGTATCTTTTGTTCCGTCTAGTTTTGCTGAGAACATAGTAGTGGTAGGTCAAAAGGACATACAAACTTCAGGAAGATGCACGGCGAGCTTTTCGAAAGCAAAAAGACACAAGTTATTGGACCTATGTGGAACCTTATCGAGCAAGTCATCCAAATAAGTCGTCACGTTTTGCAGATACGTCCTCCTAGTAGCGACGCCACCGGCCTATCCATTTCTATCTCTTTCCCTTTTCCTTATCCGTTCATGTACCCTAGCGCCATCATTTGTACAGACTGGATACATTTGTTTCTAGTAGCGCAAAAGACTCTTTTTTTTGCGAGAAGTAGTGTAAAATAGTTGTCCACTACGTTTTCTTTTTTGTTAATTAATAAATAAAGTGCAGGAGCATACTTTCTATACTGAACGAAGTCTTCAGTACGTAGTTGGTTCCTGATTGAACTGAAACAATAAGATATGTCAACATTGTCTGCCGTACAGTGCCATTATTAGTTGTTTTTGCCATGTCACCGCCCAGGTGTATGTTCGAGACAAAATTGTGAGCGAAAAGCGACACGTATTAGACTCTTTCAGCACGCAACGTAGGCACCTGTACAGACCAAACTGTTCGAGACCGTGAAGCGTGATTGCGTGAAGGTATTCTGGAACGTGTGCGGAAGGAACAAGAAACAAAGTCTACCCCGACTATTGCCCAAATATACTTGATCGAATCCACATACTTCCTTGTATCTAGGGAAATGCGTATTCAGGGGCCGGTGTGTTTCTTCCTTGTTACTCGGGTGACGCAATAAAGCGAGGACTGTGTGTGGAACTGTGGACACTCTTTTTTCTCATTTGGTTTTTGTAAACGTGCACGTGTGTTCGTTGATATTTTATTATATCGCTTTTTGAAGACTGTGATACGCAGCAAAGATATGATGCATCACCCTACAAAAGTGCCACGAAAATAGAATTTTAAAATGTGTATGCCTTATCGGAGAATGGTGAAGCAGGACTCTTATGTTTTTCTTTTCTTTTTGCGAAAAAGGCCAAAGGCTAGATATTAAAACATACATCCAAATTACTCAGGGTGCTGAAGTCTTCTTCCTCTTGCATCCACCAATGGCGCTGTGAGCAAAGCTCGTTGCCGCCTCTAGGTCTCAGAGGAGCAAACTTGTTTAAACGCGTGAACTCGCTAAAGCAGTGATCAAAAAGTCGTCGGTGTAGACCAGATGACACCAGCGGCCACGACATGCGTAACAAATTGTCGCCCCATAGAAAAAAACGAAGGAGGGGGCTTGTAGAACACCCCAGTTCTCGCAGACGGAGTCAGGGAACACAAACCTCACATGCTCCTCGACGAGTGGCGTTGTCCTGGACTAGTGGGTGCTTACCATGTCAGTCCGCCACTTATTGGCCGGGCCGAGGACCTGCTGATGACTGATGAATGGGCCATGCAAGCCCTGACCCTCGGCGTAATCAAGATGAAAATCTCCGAAGACTTGGCGTATACTTCAAGATTTATTTGAATGATCGGCATGCTTATCCTTGATTATAACCGACCATGTGTAAACCCTAGATATCTATATAAGCTCTGGGGTTTAGTCTTTAGAGAAAGGCTTTTTAAGGTCGAGAGCTTAGACTCCTTCATACAATCTCAAGGTAAGTCATACTGTACTCTGTACTCCATCACAATCAATATATCAAAAGCATGACATAGGGTTTTACCTCTTTGAGACGACCAAACTTGGGTAAACACCGTGTCCCTACCTTCTCCTGTTACCATCTTGCTCAGATCACCAGCTTGGGACCCCCAACCCGAGATCCCCTGGTTTAGCATCGACATTGGTGGCCCATACATGTCCCGCTGTGTGGTCACAAGAGCTCGATGTTAAATCTTCGGATAAATGACAACATTGGCTGCGGGGGTATCTTCGTCCCCGGTCAGCTTTTTGCCTTCGGCAACATCGTGTTGCATGCCGACTCGACTGGCCATCTTGGCCAAATAGAGAATTTCTTCCTAGGCCAAGCCATCCGGTTTGGCAATCCGGAGTACGCCTCGGATTCATGCAGCAAGCTTGCTTTCTCGGTTTGGGTGTCAGATCAGCCCGAGAATTCTACGGATGTCATTGTCCACACACCAGATTCAATCTCAGAGCTGGCTGACGATGCAATCTGTGCCCCGGATCTAGCTTCAAGCTCGGATCTGAGCATTACCTCACCGGCTCAGGCGTCAAGCCTCCCCCAGCGAAAACCCCAAGGCTGCATCAGGCAGCACCTCGACTAAACTTCAGGTTAGCTCCGCCTACTGTCAAGAGATGGGCGAAGCCGACCTCTCTGCTCCAAATGAGATGCTAAACCGAATACAGAGTCTTGGAATCTCGGAGAGGTAGAGTTCGTTCTATGACCAGATCGGATGTAAATCCGGAGGTGCGGAATTTTTCTTCCCACTCGTCACCCACCTAGTCGCTATGGCCGAGGACTTAACTGACATATTGCACTATAACTCTGAGGAGGCCATCGACATGCACGAATATACCGATGATATGTCATATACCGCATCACTCCCACCGGCTACACCAGAAATTGGGCGGCTACCTCCACCCACGATGTCTACATGGTAGACACTCCCAAGGATGGCGAAGGATATAAAGGGCCTCCCAAACATCAACGCCGGAGACGCCGCAATAAAGGCGCGGGCAACAGCAACACTAGCCATGAAGCAACCGATAATGGCGACACTTCGATCGGTGCCGAAGACCATAAAGAAGGCGATAACGCGCGGCGGTCCCATTGACGGCGCCGCACCCAATGGGGATGATGATGACCCCGAGGACCATGACTATTATCCAGAGTCCGAAGAAGATTTAAGCCTTGGACCCGACGAATTTGATATCCCCGAGGAACCCTTAGATGATCCTCGGCTATAGGCCTTCCGCCGGCGGTTAATTAGCACCACCAAAAGCATGAAGCAAAAGCCTGAGAAGCTTCAGGCCAAACAAGATAAACTAACTGACAAGTGGACCGAGGTACTTAGTGCCGAGCAAGAACTTGAGGAAACAACGGCTGAAAATAAACATCACTGTCCACGAAGGGAGTTACTCTCGAAATTCGTTAAGGAGGTTGCCAGGATCCCGTTGTCAAAGCGTGATTGGGCCAAAAATCCAGATCATCCTCCTCGAGGCCAAGATAGGTCAGCGGGAAGATATCCTAATCCTCCCGAAATACTACGTCGTCACGGCAAGGATCCACTTCCACTTCGGAATACTTATGATCCGCGGAAGAAATCCAACGGCACGTTCCCAACCCGCTCCATTTATAGTTCTCAAGAGCGCCCACCCGCTGAACATATGGGATATCTGGCTTGGCTGGCCAAATATGGCAATACACGTGACTGCACACACTATCGAGCCGTGACGACATCGGATGTCCGACACACCAACTCGGATCCGAGGAGCATCTCACCCCATGTGCTTTACAGACAACATGATGCAACACCAGTTCCTAGATGGGTTTAAACCTATCAATATCTAACACTACGACGGGACTACAGACCCAGCGGTATGGATTGAGGACTTCCTAATGCACATCCACATGGCCCGAAGCGATAACCTCCACGCCATCAAATACATGCCCTTAAAACTCAAAGGACCGGCTCGGCATTGGCTTAAGAGCCTGCCCGAGAACTCGATTGGTAGTTGGGAAGACCTCGAAGATGCTTTCCGAGCTAACTTTCAAGAGACTTACGTTCGAACCCGGGATGTCGATGACCTCGGTCATATCGTGCAAGAGCCAAGGGAGTCTGATGACCTCGTGAAGGAAATATGCCCTAGAGGCAATAATAAGTTATTATTTATTTCCTTATTTCATGATAAATGTTTATTATTCATGCTAGAATTGTATTAACCGGAAACTTGATACATGTGTGAATACATAGACAAAACAGAGTGTCCCTAGTATGCCTCTACTTGACTAGCTTGTTTATCAAAGATGGTTATGTTTCCTGACCATAGACATGTGTTGTCATTTGATGAACGGGATCACATCATTAGGAGAATGATGTGATGGACAAGACCCATTCGTTAGCTTAGCATTACGATCATTTAGTTTATTGCTATTGCTTTCTTCATGATTTATACATGTTCCTATGACTATGATATTATGCAACTCCCGAATACCGGAGGAACACTTTGTGTGCTACCAAAGGTCACAACATAACTGGGTGATTATAAAGGTGCTCTACAGGTGTCTCCAATGGTGTTTGTTGAGTTGGCATAGATCCAGATTAGGATTTGTCACTCCGATTGTCGGAGAGGTATCTCTGGGCCCTCTCGGTAATGCACATCACTATAAGCCTTGCAAGCAATGTGACTAATGAGTTAGTTGCGGGATGATGCATTATGGAACAAGTAAAGAGACTTGCCGGTAACGAGATTGAACTAGGTATTGAGATACCGACGATCGAATCTCGGGCAAGTAACATACCGATAACAAAGGGAACAACGTATGTTGTTATGCGGTTTGACCGATAAAGATCTTCGTAGAATATGTGGGAGCCAATATGAGCATCGAGGTTCCGCTATTGGTTATTGACCGGAGATGAGTCTCGGTCATGTCTACATAGTTCTCGAACCCGTAGGGTCCGCACGCTTAACGTTCGGTGACGATCGGTATTATGAGTTTATGTGTTTTGATGTACCAAAGGTAGTTCGAAGTCCCGGATGAGATCAGGGACATGACGAGGAGTCTCAAAATGGTCGAGACGTAAAGATCGATATATTGGACGACTATATTCGGAGGTCGGAAAGGTTCCGAGTGATTCGGGTATTTATCGGAGTACCGGAGAGTTACGGGAATTCGCCGGGGAGAAGTTATGGGCCTTATGGGCCATAAGAAGGAAGCACACCAGCCCACAAGGGGCTGGTGCGCCCCCCTTTGGGCAGGAGGCCGAATTGGAATAGGTTTGGGGGGCGGCCCCCCTTTCCTTCTCTCCTATTCCTCCTTCCCTTCCTCTCCTACTCCAACTAGGGAAAGGGGGAATCCTACTCCGGGTGGGAGTAGGACTCCCCTAGGGCGCGCCATAGAGAGGGTTGGCCCCTCCCCTCCTCCACTCCTTTATATACGTGGCTAGGGGGCACCCCATAGACACAACAATTGATCATTGATCTCTTAGTCATGTGCGGTGCCCTCCTCCACCATAATCCACCTCGATAATATCGTAGTGGTGCTTAGGCGAAGCCCTGCGTCGGTAGCATCATCATCACTGTCATCACGCCGTCGTGCCGACGAAACCTTCCGGCGAAGCTCTACTGGATCGTGAGTTCGTGGGACGTCTCCGAGCTGAACGTGTGCAGAACACGGAGGTGCCGTGCGTTCGGTACTTGGATTGGTCGGATCATGAAGATGTACGACTACATCGACCGCGTTGTTCTAACGCTTCCGCTTTCGGTTTACGAGGGTACGTGGACACACTCTCCCCTCTCATTGCTATGCATCACCATGATCTTGCGTGTGCATAGGATTTTTTTTGAAATTACTACGTTCCCCAACAATGGCATCCGAGCCAGGTTTATGCGTAGATGTTATATGCACGAGTAGAACATAAGTGAGTTATGGGCGATACAAGTCATACTGCTTACCAGCATGTCATACTTTGGTTCGGCTGTACTGTTGGATGAAGCGGCCCGGACCGACATTACGTGTACGCTTACGCGAGACTGGTTCTAGCGACGTGCTTTGCACACAGGTGGCTGGCGGGTGTCAGTTTCTCCAACTTTAGTTGAATCGAGTGTGGCTACGCCCGGTCCTTGTGAAGGTTAAAACAACACTAACTTGACAAACTATCATTGTCGTTTTGATGCGTAGGTAAGAACGGTTCTTGCTCAGCCCGTAGCAGCCATGTAAAACTTGTAACAACAAAGTAGAGGACGTCTAACTTGTTTTTGTAGGGCATGTTGTGATGTGATATGGTCAAGACATGATGCTAAATTTTATTGTATGAGATGGTCATGTTTTGTAACAGAGTTATCGGCAACTGGCAGGAGCCATATGGTTGGCGCTTTATTGTATGCAATGCAATCGCCCTGTAATTGCTTTACTTTATCACTAAGCGATAGCGATAGTCGTAGAAGCAATAGTTGGCGAGACGACAATGATGCTACGATGGAGATCAAGGTGTCGCGCCGGTGACGATGGTGATCATGACGGTGCTTTGGAGATGGAGATCACAGGCACAAGATGATGATGGCCATATCATATCACTTATATTGATTGCATGTGATGTTTATCCTTTATGCATCTTATTATGTTTAGATCGACGGTAGCATTATAAGATGATATCTCACTAAATTTCAAGGTACAAGTGTTCTCCCTGAGTATGCACCGTTGCGAAAGTTCGTCGTGCCGAGACACCACGTGATGATCGGGTGTGATAAGCTCTACATTCACATACAATGGGTGCAAGCCAGTTTTGCACATGCAGAATACTCGGGTTAAACTTGACGAGCCTAGCATTTGCGGATATGGCCTCGGAACACTGGAGACCGAAAGGTCGAACGTGAATCATATAGTAGATATGATCAACATAGTGATGTTCACCATTGAAAACTACTCCATCTCATGTGATGATCGAACATGGTTTAGTTGATTTGGATCACGTGATCATTTAGATGACTCGAGGGATGTCTATCTAAGTGGGAGTTCTTAAGTAATATGATTAATTGAACTTTAATTTATCATGAACTTAGTCCTGATAGTATTAGCATATCTATGTTGTAGATCAATAGCTCGCGTTGTTGCTCGCCGTTTATGTTTTGATATGTTCCTAGAGAAAACTAAGTTGAAAAATAGTAGCAATGATGCGGACTTGGTCCGTGATCTGAGGATTAACCTCATTGCTGCACAGAAGTATTATGTCCTTGATGCACCGCTAGGTGACAGAACTATTGCAGGAGCAGATGCAGACGTTATGAACGTTTGGCAAGCTCGATATGATGACTACTTGACAGTTTAAGTGCACCATGCTTTACGGCTTAGAACCGGGACTTCAAAAATTGTTTTGAACGCCACGGAGCATATAAGATGTTCCAAGAGTTGAAATTGGTATTTCATACTCATGCCCATGTCAAGAGGTATGAGACCTCTGACAGTACTTTGCCTATAAGATGGAGGAGAATAACTCAACCAGTGAGCATGTGCTCAGATTGTCTGAGTACTACAATTACTTGAATCAAGTGGGAGATAATCTTCCAGATAAGATAGTAATTGACAAAGTTCTCTAGTCACTATCACCAAGTTAATAGAACTTTGTGATGAACTATAATATGCAAGGGATGACGAAAGTAATTCCCGAGCTCCTCGCGATGCTGAAATCGGCGAAGGTAGAAATCAAGAAAGAGCATGAAGTTTTGGTGGTTAACAAGACCACTAGTTTCTAGAAAAAGGGCAAAGGAAAGAAGGGGAACTTCAAGAAGAACGGCAAGCAAGTTGCTGCTCAAGTGAAGAAGCCCAAGTTTGTACCTAAGCCTGAGACTGAGTGCTTATACTGCAAAAGGACTGGTCACTGGAAGCGGAACTACCCTAGATACTTGACGGATAAGAAGGATGCCAAAGTGAACAAAGGTATATTGAATATACATGTTATTGATGTGTACTTTACTAGTGTTTATAGAAACCCCTCGGTATTTGATACTAGTTCAGTTGCTAAGATTAGTAACTCAAAACGGGAGTTGCAGAATGAACAGAGACTAGTTAAGGGTGAAGTGACGATGTGAGTTGGAAGTGGTTCCAAGATTGATATGATCATCATCGCACACTCCCTATACTTTCGGGATTAGTGTTGAACCTAAATAAGTGTTATTTGGTGTTTTCGTTGAGCATGAATATGATTTGATCATGTTTATTGTAATACGGTTATTCATTTAAGTTAGAGAATAATTATTGTTTTGTTTACATGAACAAAACCTTCTATGGTTATACACCCAATAAAAATGGTTCGTTGGATCTCGATCATAGTGATACACATATTCATAATATTGAAGCCAAAAGATGCAAAGTTAATAATGATAGTGCAACTTATTTGTGGCACTGCCGTTTAGGTCATATTGGTGTAAAGCGCATGAAGAAACTCCATGCTGATGGGCTTTTGGAATCACTTGATTATGAATCACTTGATGCTTGCGAGCCATGCCTCTTGGGCAAGATGACTAAAACGCCGTTCTCCGGAACAATGAAGCGAGCAACAGATTTGTTGGAAATCATACATACTGATGTATGTGGTCCGATGAATATTGAGGCTCGCAGCGGGTATCGTTATTTTCTGACCTTCACAGATGATTTGAGAAAATATGGGTATATCTACTTGATGAAACATAAGTCTGAAACATTTGAAAAGTTCATATAATTCCAGAGTGAAGTGGAAAATCATCATAACAAGAAAATAAAGTTTCTACGATCTGATCGTGGAGGAGAATATTTGAGTTACGAGTTTGGTCTTCATTTGAAACAATGCGGAATGGTTTCGCAACTCACGCCACCTGGAACACCACAGCGTAATGGTGTGTCCGAGCAGCGTAACCGTACTTTATTAGATATGGTGCAATCTATGATGTCTCTTACCGATTTACCACTGTCGTTTTGGGGTTATGCATTAGAGACAGCTGCATTCACGTTAAAAAGGGCACCATCTAAATCCGTTGAGACGACACCATATGAACTGTGGTTTGGCAAGAAACCAAAGTTGTCGTTTCTTAAAGTTTGGGGTTGTGATGCTTATATGAAAAAGTTTCATCCTGATAAGCTCAAACCCAAATCGGAGAATTGTGTCTTCATAGGATACCCAAAGGAGACTGTTGGGTACACCTTCTATCACAGATCCGAAGGCAAGATCTTTGTTGCTAAGAATGGATCCTTTCTATAGAAGGAGTTTCTCTCGAAAGAAGTGAGTGGGAGGAAAGTAGAACTTGATGAGGTAACTGTACCTGCTCCCTTATTGGAAAGTAGTTCATCACAGAAATCTGTTCCTGTGACTCCTACACCAATTAGTGAGGAAGCTAATGATGATGATCATGTAACTTCAGATCAAGTTACTACCGAACCTCATAGGTCAAGCAGAGTAAGGTCCGCACCAGAGTGGTACAGAATCCTGTTCTGGAGGTCATGTTACTTGACCATGACGAACCTACGAACTATGAAGAAGCGATGATGAGCCTAGATTCCGCGAAATGGCTTGAGGCCATGAAATCTGAGATGGGATCCATGTATGAGAACAAAGTATGGACTTTGGTTGACTTGCCCGATGATCGGCAAGCCATAGAGAATAAAATGGATCTTCAAGAGGAAGACAGACGCTGATAGTAGTGTTACTATCTACAAAGCTCGAATTGTCGCAAAAGGTTTTCGACAAGTTCAAGGTGTTGACTACGATGAGTTTTTCTCACTCGTAGCGATGCTTAAGTCTGTCCGAATCATGTTAGCAATTGCTGCATTTTATGAAATCTGGCAAATGGATAAACAAAACTGCATTCCTTAATGGATTTCTTAAAGAAGAGTTGTATATGATGCAACCAGAAGGTTTTGTCGATCCTGAAGATGCTAACAAAGTGTGCAAAGCTCCAGCGATCCATCTTTGGACTGGTGCAAGCATCTCGGAGTTGGAATATATGCTTTGATGAGTTGATCAAAGCATATAGTTTTATACAGACTTGTGGTGAAGCCTGTATTTAGAAGAAAGTGAGTGGGAGCACTACAACCTTTCTAATAAGTATATGTGAATGACATATCGACGATCGAAAATGATGTAGAATTTTCTGGAAAGCATAAAGGAGTGTTTGAAAGGAGGTTTTCAAAGAAAGACCTCGGTGAAGCTGCTTACATATTGAGCATCAAGATCTATAGAGATAGATCAAGACGCTTGATAAGTTTTTTCAATGAAGTACATACCTTGACAAGTTTTTGAAGTAGTTCAAAATGGAACAGTCAAAGAAAGAGTTCTTTCCTGTGTTGCAAGGTGTGAAGTTGAGTAAGACTCAAAGCCCGATCACGGCAGAAGATAGAGAGAGAATGAAAGTCATTCCCTATGCCTCAGGCATAGGTTCTATAAAGTATGCCATGCTGTGTACCAGACCTATTGTATACCCTTCCCTGAGTTTGGCA
This sequence comes from Triticum aestivum, assembly GCF_018294505.1. Lineage (NCBI taxonomy): Eukaryota > Viridiplantae > Streptophyta > Magnoliopsida > Poales > Poaceae > Triticum > Triticum aestivum. Next base: position 65,539,334 of record NC_057802.1, read on the forward strand.
AGGGAGTACAATTTTGATCTAGGAGTAGATCACTGGACAGCGGTCAAAATTATCCTTAGAAGACTAAGGAAATATTTCTCGGTTATGGAGGTGATAAAGAGTTCATCGTAAAGAGTTACGTCGATGCAAGCTTTGACACCGATCTGGATGACTCTAAGTCACAATCCGGACACATATTGAAAGTGGGAGCAATTAGCTAGAGTAGCTCCGTGCAGAGCATTGTAGACATAGAAATTTGCAAAATACATACGGATCTGAATGTGGTAGACCCGTTGACTAAATTTCTCTCACAAGCAAAACATGATCACACCTTAGTACTCTTTGGGTGTTAATCACATAGCGATGTGAACTAGATTATTGGCTCTAGTAAACCCTTTGGGTTTTGGTTACATGATGATGTGAACTATGGGTGTTAATCACATGGTGATGTGAACTATTGATGTTAAATCACATGGCAATGTGATCTAGATTATTGAATCTAGTGCAAGTGGGAGACTGAAGGAAATATGCCATAGAGGCAATAATAAAGTTATTATTTATTTCCTTATTTCATGATAAATGTTTATTATTCATCCTAGAATTGTATTAACCGGAAACTTGATACATGTGTGAATACATAGACAAAACAGAGTGTCCCTAGTGTGCCTCTACTTGTTTATCAAAGATGGTTATGTTTCCTGACCATAGACATGTGTTGTCATTTGATGAACGGGATCACATCATTAGGAGAATGATGTGATGGACAAGACCCATTCGTTACCTTAGCACTATGATCGTTTAGTTTATTGCTATTGCTTTCTTCATGACTTATACATGTTCCTATGACTATGAGATTATGCAACTCTCGAATACCGGAGGAACACTTTGTGTGCTACCAAACGTCACAACGTAACTGGGTGATTATAAAGGTGCTCTACAGGTGTCTCCAATGGTGTTTGTTGGGTTGGCATAGATCCAGATTAGGATTTGTCACTCCGGTTGTCGGAGAGGTATCTCTGGGCCCTCTAGGTAATGCACATCACTATAAGCCTTGCAAGCAATGTGACTAATGAGTTAGTTGCGGGATGATGCATTACAGAACGAGTAAAGAGACTTGCCGGTAACGAGATTGAACTAGGTATTGAGATACCAACGATCGAATCTCGGGCAAGTAACATACCGATGAAAAAGGGAACAACGTATGTTGTTATGCGGTTTAACCGATAAAGATCTTCGTAGAATATGTGGGAGCCAATATGAGCATCGAGGTTCCGCTATTGGTTATTGACCGGAGATGAGTCTCGGTCATGTCTACATAGTTCTCGAACCCGTAGGGTCCGCACGCTTAACGTTCGGTGACGATCGGTATTATGAGTTTATGTGTTTTGATGTACCGAAGGTAGTTCGAAGTCCCGGATGAGATCAGGGACATGACGAGGAGTCTCAAAATGGTCGAGACGTAAAGATCGATATATTGGACGACTATATTCGGAGGTCGGAAAGGTTCCGAGTGATTCGGGTATTTATCGGAGTACCGGAGAGTTACGGGAATTCGCCGGGGAGAAGTTATGGGCCTTATGGGCCATAAGAAGGAAGCACACCAGCCCACAAGGGGCTGGTGCGCCCCCCTTTGGGCAGGAGGCCGAATTGGAATAGGTTTGGGGGGCGGCCCCCCTTTCCTTCTCTCCTATTCCTCCTTCCCTTCCTCTCCTACTCCAACTAGGGAAAGGGGGAATCCTACTCCGGGTGGGAGTAGGACTCCCCTAGGGCGCGCCATAGAGAGGGTTGGCCCCTCCCCTCCTCCACTCCTTTATATACGTGGCTAGGGGGCACCCCATAGACACAACAATTGATCATTGATCTCTTAGCCGTGTGCGGTGCCCCCCTCCACCATAATCCACCTCGGTAATATCGTAGCGGTGCTTAGGCGAAGCCCTGCGTCGGTAGCATCATCATCACCGTCATCACGCCGTCGTGCTGACGAAAGTATCCGGCGAAGCTCTACTGGATCGTGAGTTTGCGGGACGTCTCCGAGGTGCGTGCGTTCGGTACTTGGATCGGTCGGATCATGAAGACGTACGACTACATCAACCGCGTTGTTCTATCGCTTCCGCTTTCGGTCTACGAGGGTACGTGGACACACTCTCCCCTCTCGTTGCTATGCATCACCATGATCTTGCGTGTGCGTAGGAATTTTTTTGAAATTACTACGTTCCCAACACCTCGGTCCAGTGCATCGGTCATCGACCTTTGCTCCAGCGACTTCGAAGGCTCCGAGTCTGACGGCAGCAGCGAGAACGTCAATGGTGAGCCGAATTGTGAGAAGATCATGGCCGAGGCGGACTGGGTGTCGTTAGTTTTATGCAATTTTAGTTTAGATTTGGTTTATTCTATTAGCTTGGATCAAGTTTTGATATAGTTTATGCTACTAGTTTGAATCGAGTTTCATGGACTAGTTTGAATCATATTTACATGAATTTGTGTTTGAAATTTTTGAAGGAGTTAAGTTTAAGAGATCAACTAGGAACCGCTAAAATTTAAAGTAGCAAATTTGAAGAGTTATTAAAGGGATAAGAGTCCATATGGAGGCCTGAATTATAAAAAATTGGTTAGAGATGCTCTAACAACACCGGTCCTTAAGGCCAACTTCAACGCGCGACCCCATCCTATCCACCCACGTCCGTTTGGGGGTAAACAGACAAAGCAGACCTTCCAATGCGCGGCCGCAAATGGACTATCGTTCGTTTTCTGTCCGCTTTCGACCCATTCCCGGCCCAAGTTTGAGCCAAGTTTGCGGCCGAACGGACAGCGCACGGACGGCCGGGGCACGCGCCCTTATCCTCCCCTAGCCCGCCCGTCGGTGGCACAGCCGACCACTTTCCCTCCCTTTCCTCCAAAACCCTCCCGCGCCCCGGCCTTCCCCTCCCTCCATCCACCATGGCCGACGAGGCGAATCCCGGCGACCCGCCACCTGCTGCCCGACCCGTGGCGAAGAAAAAGAAGCCCGTGAAGAAGCCTCGGTCGGAGCTCACGCTGGCGGAGGCCACCAAGCTCGACAGGGAATCAACCAAGAGGAGGGACCCGCGAGCTATGGAAACAGAGAAGAAGGCCGCCGCGCAGTACGCTTCCGAGTGTGCCCTGCGGCGTGCGATGCAGCACCAGGCCGAGCTCGACGACAAGGAGTCCATCGTCTCCAAGGCGCACACCCTCCTCATGATGGGTATGGGCCGCCCCATGGCCCCCAATCTCTCGAACGCTGCCATGGCAGCGGCCAGCACAGGCTCCTCGTCCCATCGACTGCCGCAACACCGTTCCCCAAGCTCGTCTATGTCACACGACATGCCGGATGTTCGTGCTCCACCGCCTCACGGCCATAGGCAGACGCGATCCTCTACGTTGCCGGACTGCATGGTGGTCGATCCGACCACTCCCACGGGCGTCATCAGCCTCAACATTACGCCAGGGTACAGTGGCGCTGGCCATTGTGAAGACGGCGCGCAAAGGAAGCATCCCCGGTCGTTCGCATCGGCTAACATGGCCGACACCTACAAGCTTGGTTCACGAACCGGCAGAAGGAGATGTTCGCCCGCGACGGCCTGATCTAGGTGAGACCTCGGCCGCGATGGCCATGATGGCGGTCCTTTTTGAAGGCTGGCTCCTATGCCGGCCGCTGGTTTTGTTGCCGGCGACAAAACTTGTCCCTTTTGAAGGCTGGCTAGTGTGCTAGCCGCTGGCTTTGTTGCCGGTGACAAAACTTGTCCCTTCTGAAGGCTAGCTCCTGCCTGGCCGCTGATACGTCTCCGTGGTATCTACTTTTCCAAACACTTTTGCCCTTGTTTTGGACTCTAACTTGCATGATTTGAATAGAACTAACTCGGACTGACGCTGTTTTCAGCAGACTTTCCATGGTGTTATTTATGTGCAGAAACAAAAGTTCTCGGAATGACCTGAAACTCCACGAAACGTCTATTTGGAAATAATAAAAAATCCTTGCAAAAGATGAAGACCAGGGGGCCCACACCCTGTCCATGAGGGTGGGGGGCACGCCCCTACCTCGTGGCCCCCCTGGAGCTCCTCCGACCTCAACTCCAACTCTATATATTTGCTTTCGGGGAGAAAAAAAATCAGAGAGAAGAATTCATCGCGTTTTACGATACGGAGCCGCCGCCAAGCCCTAAAACCTCTCGGGAGGGCTGATCTGGAGTCCGTTCGGGGCTCCGGAGAGGGGGATTCGTCGCCGTCGTCATCATCAACCAGCCTCCATCACCAATTTCATGATGCTCACCGCCGTGCGTGAGTAATTCCGTCGTAGGCTTGCCGGACGGTGATGGGTTGGATGAGATCTATCATGTAATCGAGTTAGTTTTGTTAGGGTTTGATCCCTAGTATCCACTATGTTCTGAGATTGATGTTGCTATGACTTTGCTATGCTTAATGCTTGTCACTAGGGCCCGAGTGCCATGATTTCAGATCTGAACCTATTATGTTTTCATGAATATATGTGTGTTCTTGATCCTATCTTGCAAGTCTACAGTCACCTACTATGTGTTATGATCCGGCAACCCCGAAGTGACAATAATCGGGACCACTCCCGGTGATGACCATAGTTTGAGGAGTTCATGTATTCACTATGTGCTAATGCTTTGTTCCGGTACTCTATTAAAAGGAGGCCTTAATATCCCTTAGTTTCCATTTGGACCCCGCTGCCACGGGAGGGTAGGACAAAAGATGTCATGCAAGTTCTTTTCCATAAGCACGTATGACTATATTCGGAATACATGCCTACATTACATTGATGAATTGAAGCTAGTTCTGTGTCACCCTATGTTATGATTGTTACATGATGAGCCGCATCCGGCATAATTCTCCATCACCGATCCAATGCCTACGAGCTTTTCCTATATTGTTCTATGCTTATTTACTTTTCCGTTGCTACTGTTACAATCACTACAAAATACCAAAAATATTACTTTTACTACTGTTACCTTTTGTTACTGTTACCACTACTATCATATTACTTTGCTACTAAATACTTTGCTGCAGATACTAAGTTATCCAGGTGTGGTTGAATTGACAACTCAACTGTTAATACTTGAGAATATTCTTTGGCTCCCCTTGTGTCGAATCAATAAATTTGGGTTGAATACTCTACCCTCGAAAACTGTTGCGATCCCCTGTACTTGTGGGTTATCAAGACTATTTTCTGGTGCTGTTGCCGGGGAGCATAGCTCTATTCTTTGAGTCACTTGGGATTTATATCTGCTGGTCACTATGAAGAACTTGAAAGACGCTAAGACAACAATTTATCCCTCAACTACGAGGGGAGGTAAGGAACTGCCATCTAGCTCTGCACTTGATTCACCTTCTTTTTTGAGTAAGCTTGCGACACCTAAACCTGCTTCTGCTATTCGTTCTGATATGTCGCATGTTATTGATGATGCCACTTCTGCTATGCATGATACTTATGACGAAACTACTTCTATGCTTGATACTAATGTGCCACTTAGTGAATTTCTTGATGAACAAATTTCTAGAGCTAGAGAGAAAGAAATTGTTGAAACTGATTATGTTGATGAAATTGATGATGAAGACTTGCCTGTTATTCCTGAGGGTTATGTTTTTGATAAAGAAGCTTCCTTAGCTATTTTAGCCTGCAAAGATAGATATGAGCTCAAGAGGTTATTAGCTAAATGGAATCAGCAATCTCCTAATGATAGAATGAGACCTGACCCTGCTTTTGCAACTTCACCTATCTGTGTTACCGATAAGGATTATGAATTCTCTGTTGATCCTGATATAATTACTTTGGTTGAATCTGATCCTTTTCATGGCTATGAATCTGAAACTGTTGTGGCACATCTTACTAAATTAAATGATATAGCCACCCTGTTCACTAATGATGAGAGATCTCGCTACTTTTATATCCTTAAAATATTTCGGTTCTCATTAAAGGGTGATGCTAAGATATGGTTTAATTCTCTTGATCCTGGTTGTGTGCGTAGTCCCCAGGATATGATTTATTACTTATCTACTAAATATTTCCCCACTCATAAGAAACAAGCTGCTTTGAGGGAAATATACTATTTTGTGCAAATTGAATAAGAGAGTCTCCCACAAGCTTGGAGGAGGCTTCTCAAGTTACTTAATGCTTTGCCTGATCATCCTCTTAAGAAAAATGAAATACTTGATATCTTTTATAATGGACTAACCGATGCTTCCAGAGATTACCTGGATAGTTGTGCTGGTTCTGTTTTCAGGGAAAGAACACCGGATGAAGCTGAAATTCTATTGAATAATATGTTGACAAATGAAAATAATTGGACACTTCCTGAGCTAATTCCTGAGTCTATTCCTAAACCAACTCCGAAGAAGAGAGGTGTTCTATTTCTCAGTCCTGAAGATATGCAAGAGGCAAAGAAATCTATGAAAGAAAAGGGTATTAAAGCTGAAGATGTTAAGAATTTACCTCCTATTGAAGAAATACATGGTCTTAATTTACCGCCTGTTGAAGAAACATATGATCTTAATCCATTACCTATTGAAGAAACTCATGGTCTTGATAACTCGACACAGGTAGTAAAGGTAAATTCTCTCTATAGATATGATAAAGCTGAAATCCCTCCTACTAAAATTGCTAGCCAATGCTTGGATGAGTTTGATAACTTTATGGTTAAGCAAGAAGATTTCAATGCTTATTTTGGTAGACAATCAAAACAAAATTCTTATATGATTGAACACTTGGGTGATTACGTGGCTAATGTTAGAGGTGAACTTAAACTAATTACTAAACATGCTTCTATGGTTACCACTCAAGTAGAACAAGTACTTAAAGCTCAAAATGATTTTCTCAATGAAATGAATAGTAAGAAAAATGATTATGTTGTCAGAGTGGCTACTAGAACTGGTAGAATGACTCAGGAACCTTTGTATCCTGAAGGCCACCCTAAGAGAATTGAGAAAGATTCTCAGAGAAATAATATTGATGCACCTAGTCCTTCTAAAAAGAAGAAAAAGAAAAATGATAGGACTTTGCATGCTTCTAGTGAACCTATTGCTGAAACACCTGAGAATCCAAATGATATATCTATTTCTGATGCTGAAACACAACCTGGTAATGAACATGAATCTAGTGAAAATGTTAACGATGATGTTCATGATGATGCTCAACCTAGTAATGATAATGATGTGGAAATTGAACCTGCTGTTGATCTTGATAACCCACAATCAAAGAATCAACGTTATGATAAGAGAGATTTTGTTGCTAGGAAACATGGTAAGGAAAGGGAACCTTGGGTTCAGAAACCCATGGCTTTTCCTCCCAAACCATCCAAGAAAAAGGATGATGAGGATTTTGAGCGCTTTGTTGAAATGATTAGACCTATCTTTTTGCGTATGCGACTAACTGATATGCTCAAAATGAATCCTTATGCTAAGTATATGAAAGATACTGTTACAAATAAGAGAAAGATACCGGAAGCTGAAATTTCCACCATGCTTGCTAATTACACTTTTAAGGGTGGAATACCTAAGAAACTAGGAGATCCAGGAGTACCTACTATACCATGCTCCATTAAAAGAAATTATGTTAAAACTGCTTTATGTGATCTTGGAGCCGATGTTAGTGTTATGCCTCTCTCTTTATATCATAGACTTGATTTGAATAAGTTGACACCTACTGAAATATCTTTGCAAATGGCTGATAAATCAACTGCTATACCTGTCGGTATTTGTCAGGATGTGCCTGTTGTGGTTGCAAATGTTACTATTTTAACGGACTTTGTTATTCTTGATATTCCCGAGGACGATAGTATGTCTATTATTCTTGGAAGACCTTTTTTGAATACTGTAGGGGCTGTTATTGATTGCAACAAAGGCAATGTCACTTTTCATGTTAATGGTAATGAGCATACGGTACACTTTCCGAGGAAACAACCTCAAGTTCATAGTATCAACTCTATTGGAAAAATTCCATCGATTATATTTGGAGGTTTTGAATTTCCTCTTCCTACTGTCAAGAAGAAATATGATATTCTTATTATTGGGGATGTGCATATCCCCGTTGAGGTAACATAGTGTTATTCGAAATTTCTCCAGTTCCATGATCATTCGGAATGAGTTTGTTAACAAGACTTGATCAACCTTGTTAGTGGATTCCTTTTGATGAGCATGAGATGGATGAAACTAGAAGGCACAACCTTCTGTACCCTCCTTCTACTTTCTGTTATTTAGTAGAAATAAAGTAAAAATAGTATTTTTCTGTCTGTTTCCTGATTTATCCGTGCAATATAAAAATACCCCGAAAATAAAAGTTCTCCAAATGCCCTGAAAATGGAATATGATTTTTTCTAGAATTTTTGAGAATATCTGGCACTGAGAACATAGCAGGAGGGGCAAGCACCTGGCCACGAGGGTGGAGGGCGTGCCCTACCCCCCACGGCGCGCCCCCCTGCCTCGTGGGCCCAGGGTGGCCCTCCTTCACTTATTCCTGCACCCATACACTCCTTCTTCCTCCCACAAACACCAGTATCCAGCTCAAGCACGAGTTCTAGCTCATTTTGCTGCGATTTTCGATTTCCTTGCTCAAAGTACCTCTCACAAAACTGCTTGGGGAGATTGTTCCTTGGTATGTGACTCCTCCATTGGTCCAATTAGTTTTTGTTCTAGTGCTTTATTCATTGCAAATTTGTGCTGCCTCGGTGACCATGTTCTTGAGCTTGCATGCCAAATTTATATGGTTCCAAGTAGTTCTAATGCATGATATAGGCTCTAGGCACTTGTAGGAGTAGTTGCTATCAATTTTGTTGAGCTTGGTTCACTTTTGTTTGAAGTTACTAAAAATTTCAGAAATTTTTCAGAGGAAGAAATATGCTTAGGAAAATGTTCCAAGGTGGTTCTTCAAGGAAGCAAGGACCCAGGCTTGCAATGCGTGATGCTGACGAGGAGCCACCAAGGGACGCTCCCGTGCGGCCCTGTGAATGGCCTTCAGAAAATTTTATGGATCGAGCGGGAATCAAGGAAGAATTTAACGCATATTTGTGTAACGCCGATCTTGTGAGCTTTGAGGCAGACAAATGCCCCCAGTACCACTATCTCACTAGTACATTTGTGAGTAGGTTTGAATTTTCATCTTCACGTAATTCTCCAACTGTCCTGTTTGATCTTTATGAAAAATCTTATACCATGGACTTAGAGGATTTTACTTCCGCTTGCAAACTTCCACATTGGGGTAGTGTTAGTGAACCCCGTAAATCTGAATTTAGAAACTTTCTTGCTAGTATAACCGTGGGGGAATCTAGAGATATAGCACAAGCTACCATCGGGAGCATTCATTTTCCTGCTATACATTATTTTGCTCTCTTCATAGGTAGGTGCATAAATGGTAAAGATGAAGCATGTCATATGTGTGTGCCTGACCTTAGTATTCTTAGGAGTGCTGTGTTAGGAGACCAAACTTATAATTTGGGAGCCATTGTTGCACGTAGGTTGCATAATAATAGATTTAATGGAGATTTCTTTGGTGGAATTTATGCAACCCGCTTAGCTAATTTTCTTGGTGTGGATGTTCATGAGGATGTCATTGAGTTGCCTCCTACTTATTTAGACTACAATTCTATGGCCTACCACCAGTTTGTCCAGTGGAATGAATCACCTCTCCGATATCGCTTAATCTTTGACAGACGTCATGCTGTCCGTATTACTCTCCCTGCTCATGCCTTCTTTGATTATCAGGCAAAAGGAAGACATTTTATTACCAGAGAGGAGGCAGATGAGTACGAGAGGAGGGCGGAGGCAGCTCGCCGCCACGCTGCAGCTCAGGAGGCGATAACCGCTGCATCTCAGTATGACCCCAGCTACACCTACGGGTATCCGCCAGGCCATCCTTGGCAAAGAACCAACTTAGGCCAAAAGCCTAAGCTTGGGGGAGTACGTATTTCCCACCGACATTACATTTATGTTCACACACACTCATTGCTAGATGTCGGTGCTCATACTTTTTCACTGTAATATTCATGCTAGTTTATTTTCTTTTTCTTGCTTTCTTCTTGTGTGTTTGATAAACCTTAAGAAAAACAAAAAAAAATTAGTTGTAGCTTTTAGCTAGTTTACTTTTCTTGCTGTAGTAGTAATAATTAAAAAGAAAACCCAAAAATATTTCCCGTTCTTCTTTTGTTTGTTGGGAGCTTTCCCGTGTAAATAGTTTTATTTCTTTTTCTTTGGGGGTCGATAGGAGAAGATCATGATTAAAATTGTTGAAGTGGCTCTTATATGCATTATTGTTGATTTAACCAAGAGCCCATATTGCCTTGTCTTCTCCTGTTTATTGAATGCTCGCAGATTCCAGCTTAGTCCAATGCACGTGCACTCTTATTATTTTCACATCGTTCGATCGTGGAAGTGAAAGGCAATTATGACGATATATGATGGACTGATTGAGATGAGAGAAGCTGGTATGAACTCGACCTCTCTTGTTTTTGTAAATATGATGAGTTCATCGTTCCTGATTCAGCCTATTATGAATAAACATGTTTGCAATGACAATTAGAGATCATAGTTGCTCGTGCCATGCTTGATTAGCTATGAGTTATAATGGTTTACCTTGCGTGCCAACATGCTATTAAAATGGTTGTGATGTGGTATGGTGGGGTGGTATCCTCCTTTGAATGATTTAAGTGACTTGACTTGGCACATGTTCACACATGTAGTTGAAACAAATCAACATAGCCTTCACGATATTTATGTCCATGGTGGATTATATCCTACTCATGCTTGCATCCAATGTTTATTAATTTTAATGCATGTTCATGACTGTTGTCGATCTTTAGTTGGTCGCTTCCCAGTCTTTTGCTAGCCTTCACTTGTACTAAGCGGGAATACTGCTTGTGCATCCAATCCCTTAAACCCCAAAGTTATTCCTTGCTAGTAAAACGCCCGTGCGTTGCTACGGGCTACAATGCATGCATATAAATGAATCAAACAAATGATAAGGTCAAAGTTGGATTTAGTATGTTAGGTGCACGTGCAATGCCATAAGACATCGCCCGAAGACCCTTGTCTTTGGAAGGTGCCCGTGCGCTGCCATAAAAAATCCAAGGGTCTTCAAGCTATTCTTTTTGGACGTCGACATAATTCATCTCCATCTCTCTCATACTCTGTGAAAACAAACATATATATCAAGACACCTTTTGTATTATCACGGGCCAAGGAAGATGATCCCTTCAGACTTCTCATGCCCTCTCAATAAAACAAGTTAAAATGTCCCTTTGTGGTCCATTTCACTTCATGATCAAGCACAAATGTGCAAATCCTTAATGTTTTTCAACATTGGAAGATTATTTTTCTTTAAATTTGACAACTTTGTTTAAATGATTATCATATCCTTTACAAGAACTGAACCGGGAAATAAGGGGGTGGTTCCCCTTGACCTCTCAGGCCCTGTCAATAGAAGAAAATCGACCAAGTGTTCATGTGAATCTGCTTCTCGTCCCCGGTGCATCATCCTCGCCCTTCCAAAGCTTGCCATTAAATTCCGACAATCATAAGTGACAACTACCCCTAAAGTGCGGTACTCCGACTGGTTCTTCACGCCTTGAATAATTTTCATTGAATCTCTCCACCGCATGGGAGTGGATGTCCAATTTTCTGCTAACTTCAGGCCCATCATTAATGCTTCAGCTTTCATCGGTGGAATGTCCAACCTCGACCGCTTGTACCTACATGAATCAACGTGTTGCAACACCCGAGCTCCAGTGCTCTCTATATTTAAACATTTTGAAATTCGTGTTTTGATGTTTCAAAAAAATGTGGATTTTTTTCCAGGGATACATATACACATTCCAAATACCCGTGGCAAGTGTGGTAGTTATCTCATTTTGTTTTTGGCTATAGAAAAAAACAAATCTCTGATAGTATATAGGACAAAAGGGGAGTCATTCCTATCAGAATTATATCTTTTTTATATGTAAATACAACATATTTTTTCTGGTTTTTACCGGGCCTTAAGAATGTGTGTATGTATTCACGTATTTGATTTAAAAAATTTCTAGCAACCGAAGTGTGTTTTTCAAAAAATTCAAATATCTAGAGCAGTGAAGCCCGGTAGTTACAGGCACTTTTCGCAACGAAGCCCCCAAATGAGTCATGAAGAATAGCCCATAGGCCCCGTTGCCTCCATCAGTGTGAAACGAAGTGTTCTTGTTGAGCTACACACTGCCGAACGTAGATAAAGTCCATTTATGAACTTGGCGTCGGTGCACGATCCTCCAGAGCAATGGAGTTTGCAACTACGTACCGTCCTCATGCTCATCGATGAGTGAGCAAGGGGATCATATTTTTTTCCTCATGAAAATATTTCAACACTGCCACCAGATAAACCAGAAGGAAACCATTAGAAGATCCTTGTTGTTGATTAGATTCCTTGCTTTTAGCAGCTTCCTCGTGTCAATTATCAAGTCCACCCACACTTATCCAAAGTACCAATAGAAAAAAATGCAATGATATTTGCTTTGTTGGAAATGGCTTGGGGTTAGTATATAACCATTTTTTAATAAATAAATATGGTAATTTGGATTATTTTTATTGAGATGAACAACTTCTGCTTTTCTTGATGCATGGCTAATTAGTCAGTAGTTTCTTACTTGAGATGATCAAGTGGATTATTAGTAGTTTCCAAACATATAAATGATGGCCATTATTACCACCTAGTCTGTAGCATAGCTTCGACCTAGATTTGGATATATCAGTACGTTTTATTTGGCCACAATTATGATTTGTAGATAGGCAGCTGCATGATTCAAAGATCAAGCAATTGTCATTTTCAACAACATAAATGGGGGTGGGGGGGCACTAATATTCATGTCAAGAATATAACAATGGGAGGGGTGAAGCTGACTCTAACAATAAGGCGATGAAGTCTACTTGAAACAAGAGTACATAGTTCTTTCCCACACTAATTGCCACAAAATTTCAGCATGTTGGCTCACCTGATTTATAAAGCATTTTCACACCTGACTCCTTGATCATGTCATTTATGAATAAAAAAATACATAAGTAACTCTCCGCTTCAGAACTGTACTTGGCAATTTGCCATTTCTAAAATCATATGCTATTATGATGAACTACAAAAGGTGAAACAAATGTCTGTCCTTATTTTAAGAACCCTACACTTGATAAAATATAGGAAATATCCAGATAATCATAAATTTAACTCAAGTTCAGGCATGCATAAGCAGCAGTAAGAATCAAGTGTGTTAACTTGAGGATCCCCATGTCTCTAGAGTAATAAATTTTAAGGAAGCGCCCTAGTGGGGAAAAAGATGACAGATCCTAAATGGCTGACAATTTAGTGGCATTATTCTTTGACAAACTCAAGGTAGCAGTACTATTTTTAGCAAGTTCATATGCAAAATCATTACAATAGGTACCCTCGACATAGGTTGTAGGGAAAGTGCATATGTGAAATCATTACTGTACCTCCTTTTTTTGTTCATACATTCATATATGGCAATGTCCTTGCTGTTAGTTAACTATGCCTAAAGAAAAGTGCCTAAGATATGAATCAGATTACCTGAATTAGTAGCTGGAAGAACTCTGCCATGTACTATACAGCCTAATGTACCAGGTTGACACCTAAGAAATGGATATTTAGTGTCCATATTTCCCTATCACAGTATAAGATAATATTAAATCAAATCAAAGGTCCCTGTGCGTTGCAACGGGATGAAAAAAATAGAAACATGGATCCTTTGCTAAAAGAGAACATCATGCTCTCATCTTCATACCTGCTACCATGCTTCGCTTTCCTCCGGTGCAGTCTCCCTCTTTTCTCTCAACATCGCATGCTTCGCAACGGAGAAACACCAGATTCCGAGTGCCCTCGCCGTGCATCAATGACAGGTGCAATTTGGTTGAGCGAGGGAACTTTCTGCTCAATGACACGGGCTTTGGCGAACACCTTGAAGCGTTTCGCGCCTATGATTCCGCAGTTGTGAGCCTGGTGACGAGCTAGTCAGGAAGAGCCAAGCTCAGAATCATGAGCGCCTCCTCAACTATTAGAAAGCCTTCTCAGTTAAGAGCATCAATTTCACAAAGATGATACCCTCAAACTTTCGATAGATAAAATCTGCAAATATTCCTTCAAGTCAAAGAAACTGTTATATTAAATTTTCTCATGGAGAGCTCACCACATGTTCTTCCATACTTGCTTCGAAAAGGCGTTTAATATGTAATCTGCATTAGACTAAATAATTTTCTATGTTGAGCTTCCAAATCATCTCCTAAATTTAAAGCCTAGACAATCTGTGAGATACTAAATGACTGAACTTCTTTGAACCTTGTACTCATAGTACAGTAAAAAAAATTGCCCACATGATAAATTCTGACATTCGCTAGTGTGAAATGGAAAACAAAAGCTGCTGCTACATACCTTGACATACGGCAGCAACAACATCCAAACACAAATAGCGGGCACCTTCAGCGAGCAGAGCATGCAGCGTCTGGTCAGGGGAAGTGAAGAAACTTCACCATCATACAACGTTGTTGATGTACACGAACCAAGCCTCACAGGTTGTTTGCTCTAGGTCCATCTCTTTTGTAAATCTGAAATTGAGTGTAATTGTTGATCTTGGTCAATGAGAGGCAAGATCCATGGAGGAAGATTGGATATGTGGGTTAGAACTTGGTCTTGAACATGGTGTCGGGATGCTGTGGACGCAGTCAGGGCACAGCTGGTAGAAAGTCAATGAGGAATCATCCGTCGAGTCCTTGTCCTATAGACCAATGATTATTAGTAAAAAAATATTTCAACAACTCATTTTCTAGTGTTAGATATATACCGTAGTAAGAAAAAATATGCATAGATGTGGAAGAATATCCAATCTAAAAACTTAGTTAATTTGTAAACTATTAGTACTTACAACATGATGGGGTTGAAGTTCATGAAGTTGCTCGGCCTAAACGGCAAGCGGTATGGACAAACGTGGATTTCTCGCCTAGGTGTCCTTTTGGAGCTCGGTGGCCGGAGGATCTCCATTAATCAATTGTCTCTAAGCGCAACCGGGTTCACCTCCCGGTCACGGTCATATGAAGATCAAGATTGATCTCAAAACTCCTCAGGCATCACCATAAGTCGTAACAGAAAGAACGCCATCGTACTTGAGGGCGCGGGGTCCTCGGCGTCCTCGGTCTTCTCGGCCATGGGCGATGCCGACGGTGGGCTCCTTCCTGCCATAGCCCTCAGTGCGGCGGAAATAGGGTGATTGTGACAACATTTAATAGGTATTTAAAATAGAGAAGCATTTGAGTAGATAAAAAAAGTAACAATTGCTATGGTTAATTGATTGTTATACTGGTGATATATACCTGAAGTCCTGAACCAACCCATGATATTGGTTGATGTCAAAAAAAACATGATACGGTTAGTCTGCATCTTTGACATCTCCACAATGATGGATTTACCTTTTATGTGGCCAAAGCACTGTCAGAGTATGCATCATCTTATAATTGCACAAAAAGTATTGCGTATGTTAGAAGTTTGAATTAGGATTCAATCAAAGAACCTGGTAATAGCTGAACATAAATTAGGATAAAATTGCAATAATAATGGCCATCAATAGTTGCAACAGGAAGAAGAGGCAGATCGATAGCATGCAGGTTTACCAATAACAATGTTCACCAATAATTATTATCACCAACCATAGCTGTTTTCTGTTTGTAATAGGAATGTTTAGGAAATTAGAAGCACAAACTCACCTTCTAACGCACATGAGCACACCTGCACATATGGTGCTTCCTTCTGGCCATTTTTTTTGGGTGGCTTGCTCTCATCCTCGAGGTACCAAGAATACGCACGGAGCTTTTTAAATTCAGTCGCGCTCTTCATGAACTCTAGATCCCGATTTTGTCCAAAAGTGGATACGGGTGTAAAGGTAGTACCTGGGGTTGGGGCAACATCATATTCCTCCTCTGTCGTCTTCCCTAAACTCCTTTCTCTTGGCAAAATTTGGACTGTAGCACTGCTTTCAATTGTCTGAAACCAACAAAATGTCTGCACAACATTCCCATATGCCTGAAAATATTCTGGACGCGCACACTTAACTTCACATCCAGTTTCACTGATGCACCTAGACACAACCAAGGACATTGATTTGAAGAACTCATCTTCAAACTTTTTGTATATCTCGCTTGTGTAAATTTCACAATCTTCAATCTCGAGATGCCCCAATTGTTTTTTCATTGTTTCTGTTGGCAAAAATTGATGAGGTGCTTTGAGATTCTTGATGAAAATCATAAGAACTGGATTGATCTCACTGTGTGAGTTCCACTGCCTCTTCTCTTCACAAATTGCAGACAGAGGGTGATTTTGCTCGTTGCTGAATATGCTCACATACCAACCTGCTTTGCATGGAGGAGACGCATCCTCGCCTTCGTTCTGTTTTGTACGAAGAAGAATTATCATTGTCCCTCTTAACCTGCACGCCGAAAACCAAACAAGACAATGACAATCCTTGCTACAATAGAAATGCCAAGCAATTTCAAAGCATGGAAAAAATTCAAGCGCAAGACCATCATGGAGTGGCTGGGGAAACGACAAGAATATAGTTGTACTACAATTTCAAGCAAGACGCTATGTAACTAATCTAGCAGCAGCACACAATTTTGTGCATCAACTGGTAACGTGCATGCCCTCATCTCGGCTTTCCATGATGAATTCCAAAACCATCCTCCTAAGCGAATAGCTTATACTGTCCGTACGCTTCTTGGCATGAATCAAATGGCATGCCTTCTACAGGAGCAAAAGTGTCGGCCGAGTGCTTGCCTTCAGAGTTTAGAAGACATCTTCCAATCGAGTTCATCTTGCTTGGGGTTTCTCTGATCGCAAGTCCAGTTTGAATCCAGTTCCTGAACCAAAGAATCAACCGTCAGACTGAATTTTAGCAGGGAGGGAAAGGGGAGAGGAGCACTCACGATTGTCGAATCAGCAGCATTGCAAGGCAAGATATGCACTCAGTGTTCTGAAAATCTGCAGAACAGATCATGAAACATAAATGTACCCTGCATACAAAAGAAGACCAAGATCAATAAATGTGTAAAATTGAGAACCACCAAATCTGATTCAATCACAAAAGAACAAGGGAGAGCTTATGCTATCCTGCTGCTCGGCCACGGTCATCGCCGGCGAGCACCCCGTCGAGGACTACCGCAACACATCCGCAAACCTGGCCCTGTCGCTGTTCTCCATGTCCGGGCCAGTCGGGGGAATGGAACAGAGATGGAGGAGGGAGAAGGGAGAGGAGAGAAGAGGGGGAAAGAGGAAGGGGTGGATATACCTGTGATAACGGGGAGGCGGCAGTGCGGGACGGGAAGAGTCGCCGTCGGCGGGCAGGATGAAGAGCTGGCGGCTCCTACCCTAGCTTGCGCGTGAGAACTGCATCCGTCGCACACAACCAGGGCATCCATCGTCTGCCGTCGTGCTCCAGCGAGCCGGCGACCGAGGGTTGCCTGGAGCGGAGGTGGAGGCGACCAGAGCCGGCGGCGGCGCGGCGCCGAGGTTGGTGCAACGGCGAGCTCGGGCGGTGAGGCGGCGGGGCAGAAGCTACAGGAGACGGCGGCGGGGACCTCGAGGCCGAGCTCAGGCCATGGCTTCCCTGGCTCCAGAGGCCGTGGCGGCGCCGGACGCAGCGGCGGGGCGAGGAGGAGGCCGGCCGTCGGGGAGGCAGGAGCTCCTCGTCCCCTCGATCCAGATCGGGATCGAGGAGGGAGCAACAGGGGCGCGAGGGAGCGGGCGACCCGCGGGCGGCGGTCGGGGCGTGCGGGTGGGGGTAATTTGATGGAAAAAACCGGAGAAAAAAAACCAATCGAAAAAAAACCAGATGAAAGTGGGGGGACTATTCAACCAACTCGTCCATTAGGAGTAGAGATGAGTCCACCATACCTTCCTATATGCGGTATCTACCTGCCGTTCCAAGTAAATTTGTATGTGCCAAACTCTAAACCTTCAAATAAACATTCTGTTTTGTATGCTCGAATAGCTCATGTATCAACTAGGGCTGCCCTTATCTTCCATGTTAGGCGGGTTATTCTCAAGAGGAGTGGACTCCGCTCCTCACTCACGAGAAAATGGCTGGTCACCGGGATGCCCAGTCCCATGCTTTATGCAAACTAAATCAAAATAATTGCAAACAAAACTCCCCCTGGGACTGTTGCTAGTTGGAGACACTCGTTGTTTCGAGCAAGTCATGGATTGATGCTTGTTGGTGGAGGGGGAGTATAAACTTTACCATTCTGTTTGGGAACCGCCTATAATGTGTGTAGCATGGAAGATATCGCCATCTCTTGGTTGTTATGTTGACAATGAAAGTATGCCGCTCAAAATATTATTTATCTCTATTTCAAAATCAAGCTCTGGCACCTCTACAAATCCCTGCTTCCCTCTGCGAAGGGCCTATCTATTTACTTCTATGTTGAGTCATCACCCTCTTATTAAAAAGCACTAGCTGGAGAGCACAACTGTCATTTGCATCCATTACTATTAATTTATATTGGGTATGACTGGATCTCTTTTACCATGAATTACAATGTCTAGTCAGTCCTTGATCTTTAAAGGTGCTCTGCATTTATGTTTTGCGGTCTCAGAAAGGGCTAGCGAGATACCATCTTGTTATATCATATTATGATTGTTTTGAGAAAGTGTTGTCATCCGAGATTTATTATTATGGCTCGCTAGTTGATTATGCCATTGATATGAGTAAACATGAGACCAGAGAGTTATTGCAAATGTGGTTAGTCATAATCTTTGCTGAAAACTTGAATGCTGGCTTTACATATTTACAACAACAAGAGCAAACAGAGTTTGTAAAAGTTTTTCTTTATCACTTTCAGTTTATCAACTAAATTGCTTGAGGACAAGCAAAGGTTTAAGCTTGGGGGAGTTGATACGTCTCAGACGTATCTACTTTTCCAAACACTTTTGCCCTTGTTTTGGACTCTAACTTGCATCATTTGAATAGAACTAACCCGGACTGACGTTGTTTGCAGACTTTCCATGGTGTTATTTATGTGCAGAAACAAAAGTTCTCGGAATGACCTGAAACTCCACGGAACGTCTATTTGGAAATAATAAAAAAATCCTTGTAAAAGATGAATACCAGGGGGCCCACACCTTGTCCACGAGGGTGGGGGGGCGCGCCCTCCCCCCTAGGGCGCGCCCCCTACCTCGTGGCCCCCCTGGAGCTCCACCGACCTCAACTCCAACTCTATATATTTGCTTTCGGGGAGAAAAAAATCAGAGAGAAGAATTCATCGCGCTTTACGATACAGAGCCGCCGCCAAGCCCTAAAACCTCGCGGGAGGGCTGATCTGGAGTCCGTTCGGGGCTCCGGAGAGGGGGATTCGTCGCCGTCGTCATCATCAACCAACCTCCATCACCAATTTCATGATGCTCACCGTCGTGCATGAGTAATTCCATCGTAGGCTTGCTGGACGGTGATGGGTTGGATGAGATCTATCATGTAATCGAGTTAGTTTTGTTAGGGCTTGATCCCTAGTATCCACTATGTTCGGAGATTGATGTTGCTATGACTTTGCTATGCTTAATGCTTGTCACTAGGGCCCGAGTGCCATGATTTCAGATCTGAACCTATTATGTTTTCATGAATATATGTGTGTTCTTGATCCTATCTTGCAAGTCTATAGTCACCTACTATGTGTTATGATCCGGCAACCCCGAAGTGACAATAATCGGGACCACTCCCGGTGATGACCATAGTTTGAGGAGTTCATGTATTCACTATGTGCTAATGCTTTGTTCCGGTACTCTATTAAAAGGAGGCCTTAATATCCCTTACTTTCCATTAGGACCCCGCTGCCATGGGAGGGTAGGACAAAAGATGTCATGCAAGGTCTTTTCCATAAGCACGTATGATTATATTCGGAATACATGCCTACATTACATTGATGAATTGGAGCTAGTTCTGTGTCTCCCTATGTTATGATTGTTATATGATGAACCGCATCCGGCATAATTCTCCATCACCGATCCAATGCCTACGAGCTTTTCCTATATTGTTCTACGCTTATTTACTATTCCGTTGCTACTGTTACAATCACTACAAAATACCAAAAATATTACTTTTACTACTGTTACCTTTTGTTACTGTTACCACTACTATCATATTACTTTGCTACTAAATACTTTGCTGCAGGTACTAAGTTATCCAGGTGTGGTTGAATTGACAACTCAACTGCTAATAGTTGAGAATAATCTTTGGCTCCCCTTGTGTCGAATCAATAAATTTAGGTTGAATACTCTACCCTCGAAAACTGTTGCGATCCCCTATGCTTGTGGGTTATCAGCCGCTGGCTTTGTTGCAGGCGTGAAACATGTCTTTTTGAAGGCTGGCTCCCGTGTCGGCGGCTGGCTTTGTTGCCGGCAGACTATAGGCTGCCGGCTGTGTTGCTGGCCGGCGTGAACTAGTGTGAAACGCGGCCGCGGCTTAAATCCTTGGTTTCTCACTTTTGCATGCACGGGGACAAGATGCGGCCGTGTGTTGGACGCTCGGCCGACGCATCCACAAATTCGGACGGACACGACCCCATCCCCACCTCTAAACGGACGAAATCCGGACAAAACAGACGTCTGTTTGAGGTCGCGTGTTGGAGTTGGCCTAACATTTGAGAGAAAGACAAAATGCTTCAAGCGTAACCCAGCAAAGCAAAAAAGGTTGGTTCGGCTAGGTTTTCTCAAATGTTAGCCGACATTTGAGAAAACCTAGCCGAACCAACCTTTTTTGCTTTGCTGAACATTTGAGAAAACCTATTCCACATTTTTTTTGAGAAAACCTGGGCGTTTATTTGAAGTTACCATCCATCGCCATCAAAGCAAAGATGCGTATATGCCCCACAGTTTTTTTTACTAGAGAGAGGCCAAGAAACTGAGGTCGTTTGGAACATTGCATATGTCGTTGTCCTTGTTGTCGTGTGCTTGCGGAGGGACGGCTGGGGATGTCACGCTCTCCATCCAACTTGTTTATTTGCGATTTCAAAAAAGCAGTTAATGTCGGTTTTAAGCGCGATTTAACAAATCCAACATGGCAGCCAATCCTCCCCCTCACCTAGGCCCTAGCTAACCGTAAGTTGACCTACTTGGCTGCTTTGGATGCAGTCGTGCATGATGATGGTGTGTTGCTGGTTGTCATGGCTCTTGTGTGGTGCTAGCATCACACCATAGAGGTATGGTAATAATCTGTTTTTATTTGTCTTAGTCTCGATCAAATGGCACCGAGTTAGGGTTTTTTTTCTTCTTCGGGTAGAAAATTAATTACGTTTGGCCTGCTCGTTTCGGTTTTCCCACCATGTTACATAAATCCAACACGACTGAGATTTGGAGCGTTGTGTTTGGACGACACAAAGTCGAACTCCGACTCCCACGATCCCATCAAGATCACGGAAGAGCCTTGACATGACCCAGTCACCTCAATCACTGTTCAGGTTTCCACATCGAGATCGCTGTTCGGGTCTCAACATTTTCAGCGCCGCTAATCACCGCAGCGCACGGTGACATTTGACACGAACGCCTCAACCCTAAGAATCGGACCAGAGAGTAGTAGTACAACTGTAGAAGAGAACAGAGTCGGACCTAGGTGCCATCTGAGCCACACTGGCCAGTGGCCACCAGGAAACGCCTCCCTCGAGAACCTAGGACCGGGGCGTGGAGGAGAACAAAGTCTGCCTGACCCGCACGCGCACTAGCCCCTGCCTACCCACATCCATCCATCTACATGCGATCTGAACCTCAACACGAAGCAAAACCGTCCATTACGAAAGGCACTTTAGATCAGTGTAAACACATCTAGCTAGCAAGGTCGGCAAGGGAAAACGAATCGGTGGATCAAGCTGGCTGGCGCCGTCGACAGATCACTCCCCGGCCTCTTTTTCCTGCGGGTCAAAATCAAACCCGTCCTCCTTTTCTCGGCGAGGCCAGCGACGGATCGACGACGCCGACCGACCGACCGACGAGCCGCCCGCCCTTTCGGCCAGGATGAGTAGCGACAGACAGAGGGGGAGGCCCGCGACAGGGACCAAGAACAAGAATACGGGCATTCAAATGCAAATACCCAAGCCTCTATTCCAGGCAAGGTTTTTGCCCCAACATTCACCCACTTGTGTGAAAGTGACCCATGGTGAATTGTGTACATGACACGTGCTATTATTTTGGTAAATGGCTGTGTATAAATGCGCTGTGTATTCAGCTTTTCGTTTGAAATTTTGTCAACGTGTGTGCTGAATTCTTGGGTGCGGTTAGCGATTTTGCCGCTCTATGGTGAAAAACGGAGCCGCTTCCATCACCTGATCTGAAGGGTTCTTGCGTTTTTTGATCGGTGCCGCTTTCATGTTTCGATCTAGAGTCTGCTTTTTGTTTCTGGTTTGCGCCGCTGTAATCGTTTGATCTCGAAACCTCGCCACATACCACCATCGCTTACGTCCTGGGGGTTATAAATAGATCGCCCTTCTTCTCATATCATTGTGCTAGGTTTTCTTTGGGTTAGCATATACTGTTTCTATGGTATATCCTTCTTCCTGTCGTAATGGACCGCGACGTCCTGCTCGGCCTCCTCCGTCGCGGGGAGCTCTGGTTCGCCGGTGTGGTGGTTCGGGTTGTCTTGCTGCGTCGGCCGTTGTCTCGGCTCGGCCCGTATGTATGGAGCATGCTTCGTCCTCTGATGATCGGCCGTTGCCGCCGCCGCGCCCTGGCTGTCGGCAACTCGCTGCTGCTGCCCCGGGCCTCCTAATCTCCCTTGACCTTCTTTGCGGTGCTGGCGGGCCTGGTGAGGATCAGCCACAGCTTCGGCTCCGGCATCGCCCTGAGTCCGTCCAACCGGCCGTCTGCGACCGACGGTGACTACGTTGAAGATGTTGTCGATTGGTTACGGGATGCGCGGAAACCGGGTGTCCCGGTGGCCGGCGCTTGCGTATCCCCTTGGAGGGGCCATGGTCTCCGCTCGGACATAGTAGGACGCCCTGTTCGGGGAGCATAGATCCTGCGGCAACAACCTCTACGACAATGATGACGACATCACCACCGCCGGATAACGATCACTTGCCAGTGCGAGCGGTGTGACAGTGGCGAGGGCTGATGCTCCTGGTGCAGCAGACAGCAGGTTGCTCTGTGGCACCGACAAGGGGTTAGGTTGCAGCGTCGGGGCATAGGGGAGGCGGTGCAGTAGACAGTAGGATGGTCACGAAGGCGGCCACACTGCGCAGGAGCGACTGGAGCCGGAGTGGTCCGTTGTTAGCCAGGATCGGCTGTTGCTGATGATGCTGCGGGCATGTGGATGAGTACGTGGATCTCAACGTGAAACGTCCATCAGCAAGGCACGGCCTGGCGTTGCGCACTGCACTGCTATGTGATGCTGTTGAACATGAAGTGCACTCAAACCGTGATGCATGCCATCCGCGTTGTATCCCCTTGCATGGTCCGACGAGGTTTCGCGTACGTCCAGGTTCGTGTGATCATCTCTCTCTCTCTCTCATATTTTTTGTGCAGCTCAACAGCGAGGGAGATTTGCAAGTGGTCAAAATTCTGGTGCTATCATTGCTATGTAATAAGACAAGGTTTCTCCTGATCCTCTTTCTTCTTGATAATCCATATAGGGATTGCTTCTGTCGATTATTTTGAAGCCTTTTCTTGTAGACTAAAGGTTCAGAGATGGCCACTAACTGATTGGTGTTATTTAGCTTCAGGTTCATTTTTGTGCTCTTAAGGTATAGTATCCCTTCCATCATTGCTGCAAACATTTACTATCTGTCCTTGGTGCAGGAATTTGCAACCGTTAAACCCACGGCGGTTCCGGTGTGGGATATATTCTTCATGGTCCCGTGTCATTTGCTGCATCTGCTGTTAATTTGATGATATGGTTTTTGGGATGACCATGATTTACTCCCTTCTAATATTTGTTCTATGCAAGCATCAAGACTAAATAATATGGGTTTACCCCCTTATCATATTTGTTGTATGTAGGCATCAATACTAGAGATATGGTTTTAACCCCTTCTCATATTTATTTTTTTGAACGATCCCTTCTCATATTTATTGTATGGATGCATCAAGCTATGATGAATTTGGATGACATACTATTAACTTACATAATAAGACCCTTACGGGGTGAAAAGCCGGAAGCAATTGCAAGGCATTAACAATCTGTTTTTCTTACTGAAGCTGAACAACTGCCCCATATACAAGCTCTATCATGTTAACTACTGATGTGAACTTCCTCAGCTATCATTTCATTACGAACACAAAACCAATGGGCGGTCAAACAAGGATGCCTTGAATTACCAAGGAATCAGAAATTTATCATGCAATATCAATATGTATTCTCTTTATGTACAATTAATGTACTGACTCTTTTCATTCAATACAATTTTCTTTATGAAAGATTATAGCATTTGTACCAATATAATTTTTTTACATACACCATAATATAAAATTTGAAGTGAACACGTAAAAAGTGAATAAAATAATTAAATAATTGGTATATGAAGTTTAATATTATTGTACATAGAATTTCTCACATAAAGTATCAATAGGCGCGGCGTGCCACCGCACGGGCATGAAAATTCAACATGGCTCGCTAGCAAGTAAGTGCCCAACAGAATGAATTTGCAAGACAAACAATGATCTTGGCGATAATATGCAATGATTTCTCCGATGTGGCACTTCTTCGCATGTACCCCAACGTCCTCAGAGAGATGATCCCATCATTACATACAAAAGGAGTTAAGACACCCGTTGGACAGGTAGAGGAATTTGCAAAAGCTCTTGACTACTTCATTACAAACTATCTTACAGGGGGCTACACTAGGATGATTTAACTCAACTAGGCCATCCGCAATCATTTACTTTCATGCAGTTGCATCATTGTATATGGTATGTTTCATAGAACGGTCTCTATAATGTGCTAATAAGTAGACCTTATTAGTAGCGTGTACACTTTTTCGTTCATCAGTATTTATCATACATGGCTGCAATAAATGTACTCATTTTTCACCTTTTAGAACTCTTTTTGGGTTTTAGTTATGCGATTCTGTCATTAAAAATATAAGAATGGCCTTTACGATCCGTATAAATATAATGCATCACCAGGCGCGGTGTGCCGCTGCTATGCTAGTTGATACGAGACGCGACGCGACGCACCGATGGGCAGGTTAGGTGGGCGTTATGTGCGTGTATGGATGGATGGATGGGCGGGCGGTTCTCTGCCCTCCAACGTATGCTACCTCTGCATGCGGTCGCGGTCACGGCCAGATCGTCCAATTCATCATGGCCGAGTTGATCGACGCTCAACCGTTCTGTCATCTTGTTATGGTCTGGTAGATCAGCGGAGAACGAAGTATTTGATTTCTCTGATGGGGAACGGAGATGGCTTGCTTTTGCTTTGTGTCGTTGTCGCAGTCCTTGGCGTTGATCTCAGATCAGATCGAGCAGTGAGTGGAACCAATGGAGCATGGAGGCCGTGGAAAATGGATAGGGGAAATCCATGGAATTGTCCTCATCTCACCCAGGAAAAGGAATAGTAGTGACCTAGCAGCTAGCTTTTCAGTGAGACCGGCAGCTAGCTTTTCAGTGCGCGCGCCAGTTTTACTTTACCTGCACTGCACGCGGAGGATCGAAGAATACTGTGGCAGCACGTTTGAGGCTCAGACGTGGGACCGGCCGGTCAGTGCAGACGATACCTTTTTTTTCTTGAGAAAAAGGTGCAGAGGAAGGCCCAACATCTTGGGGATAATGAATGACTGATTGGCCCAACGCTGCAAAGCAAAAAGGAAAAGTAGCCCAATTGGTGAAGTAAGCAGGCTGCTGCCGCTGGCGAGAACTCTTGGGCCACTTCAGGAATGCTCCAGCTCTTGGGGGCTCCGCCATCCACGCGGGTGCGTCTATAGCTCGCCCGCAGCGACCGTGAGCGTCATCTCACCTCTACGCGACGCGCTACTAAGCCGGCATGTTAGTTGCTATGAACGTTAGTTTATTCGGAATCACTAGTTAAGAAGTATTTTTTGGAAAGGTCACTTCCATATTCCCAGGCTGGGATGCCATTGGTCTCAATCTGGAGTTTTTTTTCTTCATAAATTCGTTTATTCGAAATGTTTTATCTCTTAAACCGTGCGTCTAAATCTCAAATCGTTTTCATCATTGAATTCCTCGTGTTGAGATCTTTAAAACTAGATCCAATGTTGATAGGTTTTGATGAATTTTATTTTTTTAAAAGGACAAAAATATCGAACCGAAGCACTTTTTTTTCATTTCCGAGGTGCCTCCCGTGGAAGCAAATCCGGCTCTCACGGAAGGGAAAATGCGTTTTTTTTCGTTTCTGAGAGGCACATCTCGCAGAAGAAAATCCGTGCCACTTGCGGAAGAAAAAAAAACCGTTGTTTTTCCATTCTCGAGAGGCACGGCTGGAAACAAATCCGTGCCTCTCACGAAAGGTAAAAAAGAGAAAAACATGTTTTTTTTTGTTTCTGAGAGGCATGACTATGCCTTTCGCGGAACGATTTTTTTTTAAGTTTCCGAGAGGCACAACTCTGTCCCTCGCTGAAGCAAATCCGTGTATCTCACGAAAAAAAACGAAAACGCGTTTTTTCCATTTCCTAGAGTAATAACTGTGCCACTCGCGGAAGCAAATCCATGTCTTTCGCGGAAGGGAACAAAAGGAAAACGGGTTTTTTTTTCATTCCAAAAGGCACGACTGTGCCTCTCGAGAAAGAAAAAAAAATTAAAACATTTTTTTTCCGTTTCTGAGAGGCATGACTCATGGAAGCAAATCAATGCCTCTCGCGAAAAGGGGAAAATGTGTTTTTTTTTCATTTCCGAGATGCACGTCTCGCAGAAGCAAATCCGTGCCTCTTGCGTCAGTTTTCGAGAGGCACGACTCCGGCTCTCGTGGAAGCAAATCCGTGCATCTAGCGGAAAAAGAAAGAAAATGCGTTTTTTCCCGTTTCCTAGAGATACGATTGTGTCTCTCGCGAAAGGAAAAAAAACATTTTTTTCGTTTTCGAAAGACACGACTGTGCCTCTCGTGAAAAAAAAGTTTAAAACACATTTTTTTTCTGTTTCCGAGAGGCATAACTATGTCTGTCGCGGAAGCAAATCCATGCTTCTCACGGAAGGGGGAAAAACGTGATTTTTCCATTTTCAAGAGGCAAATCCGTGTCTCTTGCGGAAGCAAATCCGTGCATCTCGTGAAATAAAAAAAATAATTTTTCGCGCTACATTTTTTATTCGAATATTTTCTCCAAAACCTAAGAAAGACAGGGGAAAAACCAAATAGCTGTGCCTCTCGAGAAAGAAAAAAAATTAAAACATTTTTTTTCCGTTTCTGAGAGGCATGACTCATGGAAGCAAATCAATGCCTCTCGCGAAAAGGGGAAAATGTGTTTTTTTTTTCATTTCCAAGATGCACGTCTCGCAGAAGCAAATCCGTGCCTCTTGCGTCAGTTTTCGAGAGGCACGACTCCGGCTCTCGTGGAAGCAAATCCGTGCATCTAGCGGAAAAAGAAAGAAAATGCGTTTTTTCCCGTTTCCTAGAGATACGATTGTGTCTCTCGCGAAAGGAAAAAAACATTTTTTTCGTTTTCGAAAGACACGACTGTGCCTCTCGTGAAAAAAAAGTTTAAAACACATTTTTTTTCTGTTTCCGAGAGGCATAACTATGTCTGTCGCGGAAGCAAATCCATGCTTCTCACGGAAGGGGAAAAACGTGATTTTTCCGTTTTCAAGAGGCAAACCCGTGCATCTCGTGAAATAAAAAAAATGATTTTTCGCGCTACATTTTTTATTCGAATATTTTCTCCAAAACCTAAGAAAGACCGGGGAAAAACCAAATAGCCAACCCCCCCCCCCCCCCCCCCCGAAAAAAAACACCTACAAAGCCGAATACACGTGCGAAAAAGAAACAGAAAACCAAAAATTGGAAGGAGCACCTAGAGCGCGAGACGTGACAGCGACTAAGACCACCCAAGTTGCGCGCTCTCAGCCCACCCAGGTGACCCTTGCGGGGGCTCCCAAAGGAATACTCTTCCGTTAGCTTCTTCGCTCTTTTTGTTTCTTTCATTTTAATCTTTTTTTCTATGCCTAAAAAATCTTTTTTTCTACTTTGTTTGTATTGTTTAAAAATAGATATTTAGAAATTGCTTTACTTTGATTTTTTAAAACGTTCATCCTACACTTAAAATATGTTCATGTAGCATAAAAATATTGTCCGCATAACTATTAAAAAATGATGATAACTTTCGAAGAAAATGTTGTGACATCTGCAAAATGTTCAAGGTGAAAAAAATGTTGATGACTGTATTAAAAAAATGTTTACACAATGTACAAGGAATGTTTGCACATTTTTAAAAAATGTTACCATTCGGAAAAAGTCTTTGCGGCATTTAAAAAACCTTCATGTGTGTCAAAAAACTGTTAGTGGTTTAAAAAAAAAATTACACTATGTAGAAAATATGGTCGCATAACATATAAAAATGTTTCTTCCATTAAAAAAATCACGCATTTTGAAAAATGTTTAACATGTGCAAACACTGTTTTACATTATATAAAAAAAATCCATGAACATTTGTATTGGAACGTCTGAACATTTCGTGGATTTGTTTATGCTTATTAAAATGTTAACAAATGTTGGCATCATTTGGAAAAATACATTTTGTACCATTAAAAAAATGTTTGCAGCATTTAGAAAATCACACATTTTGAAATATGTTCCTGAAATATTAAAAAAATAACACGATATTAAATATGGTAAGCATAATATAAAAAAAGATCATACCATTCAAGAAAATGTTCAACATGATTTCAATTTTATTTAACGTTTATTTGAAGAACATGTTGCAAACATGTACTTGAAAAAAGTTAACCATGTATTTGAAAAATGTTTGCCGCGTATATATAAAATGGTACTCTTGTACATGAAAATGTGCAACATATATTGAAAAAAATCAACAAAAATAAAGAAAAATAAAGGCCGGAATACTGAAAAAACCTGTAGAGAAACACAGAAAACCAACACAAAAAAGGAAAGCCAAAGAAAAATAAAATGGAAAAAAGAAAAACTGAAATAGGGTTAAGAAACACAGAGCACCGAAAATCAGAAAAAAACCAATGAAAACCACCAGTGAAAACACTAAGAGAAAAGCCATGCGAAAACATATCATAGAGGCTTCCTTGAAAACCGCTCCGCCAAGACCTGCATTGGGCCGACCCATCTGGCTCTCGTATTAGGCGAGATATAGCTCCCGCGCAACTCCATGACCAAACCGCCCTAACTCTAGAATCCGGTAATAAGAAGCTGGAGGTGATGTGCATTACTAAAGCAAAGGTGCTGGAATACCGTTTGGATGTCTTTTTTTGCGGGCAGTTGGGTGTCTTTTCTCAAAAGAAGAAAAAACAACGTAGTTGGGAAGCTGCTTTCTCAGTTATGAGAAATTAACTTCCCGGGGGTCTCTAAGGAAAAAGTCACTATCTACATCTGAACCAGATTAAAGGTAATCAAGATCTAAGCATTATATGCCTATGAGAAGTCTCATGATTTATTTGGGATTTAACGGAGCAACCGAAATATAGGTACTTTGTAATGTGACATCATATTTTCATAATCCAGTTGGGGCCAATAATTTTACTAGATGATAATGTGGGGACTTAGATCATCTCCACAAAGTTTCATGATTTTTGGATGAAGGGAAATATATCTTGGGATTTATGAGCCACATAGCCCATAAAAGGAATACTAATAAACAAAGAAATATTGCATAAAGGCATGACAATATTTTTGTACAAGTGTGCTCTATATGAATCATATAGTCCGTGAGAATATTTGCATGATTATAGAAGAAAAAATAATAATATCTAAGGTTCCTTTGTAAAGGAAAGGAAAAGAATTAATATCTTTAATAAGGGAAAATTGGGGTTTGACGATAATTCTAATTAAATACTCCCCCCGTCCGGAAATACTTGTCGGAAAAATGAATAAAAATGGATGTATCTAGAACTAAAATACATCTAGATACATTCATTTCTCCGACAAGTATTTCCGGACGGAGGGAGTACTTGATTGAGACAAGTGTCTTGGAAGAATGATTCTGGTTTGCGGGAGTAAAGCTTGCCAACTTACCAACACCATTGAACAAAGATTCAAGAAAAAGCAATGCACTCAAAAAAAAAGGTTTGGATGTCGATTAACATGACAAACTTCATCAAATGATGTTTGTTTTGTGATGGTGGTTGACGAGGGAATCCCCACTGGTAGGCCCATGGTATGGAATCGGCCCAACAGGATCGAGTAACTCGTGGTCCCGAGACAAGGAAACTTGATCCAATTGCTCCATGACGCATGGCTCGGTCGGTGGTGGAGGTGGTCAGTCAGATCACCAGGAAGGTCAAGGTGCGAGCCATGAAGGCGAGCATTACTACCCGTCCCACTAGACAATAAACCAGGGGTTAAAACATGTAATAAGTAGCAATATAGAAAATAGATACATTCGACATCGTTGAGCTATTACCTGTAGCTTTATTTTAGCTTTGCAGCTGTAGCTTCTAGCCATGCTGAGCACTATATAAGGCATGGCTGAGAGTTCATAACTTTGTATCCTTATACGCAAGAAGAAAGCCTAGCAGCAGGATTATGGTGTAATCCCTCATACAGGGAGCCTGAACCTGGGTAAATCATTGTGTACACACACCTTGATCATCCAATACACTCTATGCTCCTCCATCAACACCCCTATACTTACTGTCAGCAAAATACCCATGACGGTTGACGCCCACTATGGGGCACGACGTCTACTAGAGCCATGGTTCAGATGGTTTCTTCTTTGATCAATGGCGACGAGCTGGTGACGTAGCGGTTCACTGGTCTTGGCTCGCTGGACTTCCTCCCTGACGATTCGTCATGGCACCATGTTGCGCCACTCCCTGAGAGTGCGTTGCTCACGATCGGGAGTTTACACTTCCACGTCAATGGTATTGGCACTTTGTGCCTACAAGATATGCTTCCGCACCGATTAGCTGGGCAAGAGCCTCATTGAGCGTTGAGGCGGTCCGCAAAGCCCGACTTGGCCATCCTGATTCTTAGATGCTTTGTATCGTCAACACCAACTTGCTACACCCCATTCCGGAGTCTTGCCCCAATGAGGACGAGACCTATGGTAGATGCTTTTC
Organism: Triticum aestivum; assembly: GCF_018294505.1. NCBI lineage: Eukaryota > Viridiplantae > Streptophyta > Magnoliopsida > Poales > Poaceae > Triticum > Triticum aestivum. The sequence continues at coordinate 65,570,517 of NC_057802.1, forward strand.
CATGGAATAGGGTTTTATGGCCTCAACCAGCAATGATGGCTCACACGACAGAGGTCGGAGCAGCCAAGGAGCTCCTGTGCACGCCTATTTTGGGCGATTCTCTGTCTGAGAAGGCATTGGAGGCTTTGTCTATGGAAAAACTTGGCCAAGCACGAGTGCATGGAGCGTATGAAGAAGGCGACTGAAGCGTAGGAGTGTGAGGCAGCATAATCATGCGTCACATGGGCTTTAATGACAAGTGGCTCTCCTGGATACGCTCAATCTTCTCCTCGGGCCGCTCGTCTATCCTTTTGAATGGAGTCCCGGGCCGACAGTTTCATTGCCGACGTGGAGTCCGACAAGGAGACCCGTTATCCCCGCTAATCTTTGTGCTCGCCGCGGACCTTTTACAATCAGCAATCAATGAGGCTTACCGGAATGGCTTAATTCATTTGCCCTCCCCCGACCGTGGTGACATGGACTACCCCATCATTCAATATGCGGACGACACTCTACTACTCATGCCTGCTTGCCCAATCCAAGCTGCAGTCATTAAAAAGATTCTGGTTGATTATGCTGGCTCCATTAGTCTTAAAATAAACTTCCACAAATCAGCGCTCATTCCAATTAATGTGGAGGAGGATCTCACTGACAGATTAGCAGCCATCTTTGAATGCTCGGTTGGTTCGCTGCCTTTCACCTACCTTGGACTGCCCATGGGCACGTCGCGGCCCTCTATCCATGAGCTCATGCCCCTGGTCAGCTCCGTAGAACGCAACATGACATCCACGTTGTCGCTCATGTCCTATGCTGGAAAACTTACCCTGTTGAATTCCACGATCACATCTCTGTTGATTTATGCCATGTGCACCCTGCAGCTCCCTCCAAAGTTGATTGAAATGTTGGACAAGATCAGACGTCGTTGCCTCTGGATCAAGAAAACCGACCGTGGGGAGAAATGGAATTCCCTGGCGGCTTGGGACATGGTTTGCAAGCCTAAGAACAAAGGTGGCCTCGGAGTTCTAAATCTTCGGCTACAAAATGAAGCGCTGCTCATGTAGTTTCTGCACAAGTTTTATAATAAAATGGATGTTCCGTGGGTGCAACTTACCTGGGATGCATACTACAACGACAAAATCCCGCATGCCACGGACCCGGTGGGCTCCTTTTGGTGGCGTGACATCCTCATGCTCACTCCCATGTTTAGGGGGGTCTCGATGGTCAACGTGGTTTGTGGATCCACCACTCTTTTCTGGAAAGACCTTTGGGCCCAAGAAACTATCATGCTTTCGCATCCTCGGGCTTTCTCCTACACGACTTTAGAGGATGCCTCGGTCAAGGATTTCTTGCGCATCACGTCGCTCCATGAGGCCTTCCACCTCCCTTTGTCCCCGCAGGCGCATGCTGAGATTCAAGACATCCAAACCAAAACAACCCAGTTTCAACCCTCTTCGGCTGCCTCCGATGTGTGGCACTATGTCTGGGGCAAGGCTATATTCAAGTCTACTGATTACTACAATCACTACTTCCGAGACATCCAGGCGCATCCGATCTTCCAGTGGATTTGGAAATCCAAGTGCACAATGAAAATAAAGGTTTTTGGTTGGCTACTCTTCAGTGACAGGCTCAACACGCGCAACATGTTGAAGAGGAGGCATTACGACATTGGTGATGACCATTCATGTCTTTTATGTGGTCTTGATGTTGAAGAAACGGTTGACCACATGATCTTCACCCGCTCTTTCAGCCGTCAGTGTTGGGCATGCCTTAATCTCAACTGGGAGCCATTTGCCAGCAGGTTCCAAGCCATTCAAGACAAAAAAGAGAGCCGTGCCACGAAGATGCTTCTGGAAAAGTTCCTCCTCACTGCATGGAGCTTATGGAAAGAAAGGAACAACAAGGACTTTAGAGCTGTGAACCCTACGTTGCAATCTTGGCTAGTTAGATTTATTACTGATTTTTCTTTGCTCCAGCACAGAGTTAAGGAGGCGTGTAGGCCTCTGGTGCTAGATTTCGTAGCCTCTCTTACTTAGCTCCTTTTGTTTTATCTTCTCCCCCCTACACCAAAAGGTTAGGGCTTCTCTCCCCCCCAATCTGTTGTAAATATACTATGTACAGTGGCGACACCTCTTAATACAATACAGTAGGAGCCTTTCCTACTGTTTCCTGTTCAAAAAAACCATGTTGGCATCATCATCGGCTCTCTCCATGAACGACCAGATGGGGTCGCGATATTCATGACTCTTGGGTAACCGAGTTCTCAGGCGAGTGATTGACTTTGATCCGATTTTGGATGTGGATAGTTTCCTTTCCCGCGGAGTGACCTTAGGTTATCAACCCACGAGAAGTGATACCTTGACAAGGTATTTTTTTAAGAAATTGTTATTAAAAAAGTTCAAGTTTCACAGACTTCCAGATGGGATCGCGGAAGAATAGAAGTTTGCGGTGGCATAAAAAGTATTTTGGGTGGCTCTCTGGTGGTTTCACTATTTTAGAGAATTTATAGAGGTGAAATTAGGTCAGACAAAGCCACGAGGGGGCCACAAGGCATCAGGGCACACCCTATTGCCTTACCGTCTCCTCGTTTGCCTTCTAGTCTCCTCCCGAAGCTTCTAGGGTCTCTCTTGTCCAGAAAAAATCGTCAGAAAGTTTCGTAGCGTTTGGACTTCGTTTGGTACTGATTTTCTGGAAAACCAAAAACAGTAAAAAAACAATTGACACTTGGCACTAGGTTAATAGGTTAGTCCCAAAAAATGATATATAATTGCATATAAAACATCCAAGATTGATACTATAATAGCATGGAACAATTAAAAATTATAGATATGTTGGAGACGTATCACATGCGCTTAAAGCAAAAGAGTGGTTTGCGATGGTATGTTATCACACACATTTTTTCAAAGGAATCGTGTCCGATGACACTTTGCGCGCCAAGTTTCCCTACACACATTGAAATTTTTTTAGTTACCGTTGAATACCTACCCCCTTTTCTCCCCAACCAAGAACCGCATTTCCCCTATTTTATCCTTCCTTTCTAAGATATAGTCGCTTCCTCACTTGCTTGCTCACTCTCACCGTCTCGCATCCGACCGTTGTGAACGCCATGGTCTCGTGGAATCACCTCTCGAGTGGTTCCTCCTCTGATGACGAATCTGTCACCAGCCAGGTATGACTTCCTCCTCTCTCTCGCTCCCCTAGGCTTAGGGTTATGACTTGGAATTGAGGATTAAACTCGGCGGGTGATTTGAGCCACTTCTTTTTCTTGTTGCTCCATAGGACCTTCACTTGCAAGGAATGGAGCGGGGTAGCTGAAGATTTGCTTGCTGATTGTCAGCATCAATCTCCATGTCTGAAGTTAGTGGCTTTTGAATCCATGGACAGTGGGAGAAAGTTTCTGGCATCTGCAAAGAAGGTTAGCCCCACTTTTGTTGTTAGAAATCATTTGTTAGATGTGATTCATCTGCAAAGAAGATTTGCTTGCACCCATTTTTGTATAGGTCATGGATTGCCCAAAGTGGCCCATTAGTGAACTGCCATGGGGGTCCTCGGCCCGACCCACCTGGTTGGGAGACGACATGGTGAGCACCCCCTAATCCAAGACTCCATCAACAAGTGAGTGGAAGGACAATACAACTTGATGAGATTAGTGAATCTTTGACAACAGTTCATAGGGCTAAGGAACCAGAAATAATTGTAAAGATTATCCCTACAACCAAGATGGGACTTGTCGCATTTGATGTAGAAACTTCAGTCTAGTTTCTAACTGAACCATGCAGACCAGGTAGGGCTAGCAAGTCATCTGAGTGGTTTCATTGTCAAACTCGTTGTCCGCCTCCACCATCATCCTCATCCTGCCCGCCGTCCTACTTCACCCTGGTAAGCACACCTCCCCTCTCTCTGTTAACGGAGATTTTAGTTGTTCTCATTATTGTACTTGTACATTAGCAACATTTCGTTAGTGTAGTTAAAATTTGTTATATGATGTACCATTGAATCTTTGTAATTAGAGGTCTTAAATTTGATTGCTTGTGCTAGAGGACTATGTACTGCATATGGATCAACATGTAGTACCATGGGCCAGCTCAGCATCTAACCATCGGGAGGTGTCATTGGTTCTTGACCTAGCTAGCCGTTGATATATCTCCAACGTATCTATAATTTTTGATTGTTTCATGCTATTATATTATCCATCTTAGATACTTGAATTTTATATCATTTTTCTGGAACTAACCTATTAACCTATTGCCTAGTGCCAGTTACTATTTTCTGCTTAACATGACGAACCTTTTTGACGATTTTTTTGGACATAAGAGACCCTATAAGCTTTGGGGGACACTACCGCGGGATGCTGCTAATGCGACACTATGATCAGAGACCCTTTGATGAAACTGTGTGCGATGCATTAATCACAAACGGTGCTCTAAGAAAACCGTCAAAAAAGATGCAAAACGTTTGCGATGGCGGTGCCATCAAACATGGTTCGGATTAGAGTTGCGTGTGCGATGCTTGGCAAACGGTTAATCCATATGAACTGTTTGCGATGAGGCAGAACAACAGAAACGGGAGCCAGATGAGGGTGTGTGCGATATACGGCATACAGTTCACTTGGATGAACTGTGTGTGATTAGACAACACAATAGAAACGGTCGGCCAGATCAAGGTGTGTGCGATAGAGGGCATACAGTTCACTCAGATGAACAGTTTGCGATGAGCCAAGACAACATAAATAGTTCAACTGAACAAGATGTGTGTGATACGCGGCAACATGTCCGTAATCAGAAATGTGTTTCTACTTTATCATTTTAAGTATGTTCATATACTATATATAATATACTCCAAATTAAGTTACATGAAAAAATTGCAAGTTAGCCCATGGTTTTTATTATATTTGTGAAATACGTACATATTTGTACTAAAAAAGAGCATACTCAAAATACGATACATACTACCAAAAAAGTAGTATATATACTACCTAAACATTCTTATATACTATATACTACGCATACATACTCTCCTCTTTGATAAATACTACATACAACATACAAAACTCAAGTGGTGATAACTACCACTGGTGGTAGATAAAATTTGTCCCATATATATATATATAAAACTGAAAGAAACATCCAATTACATAAGTGACTATATAGATCATTCGCACACACCTCAATAAACAATTGCATGTATTCTAAACCAGGAGAAACGATCGTCTAGTCATCTACTTCTTGTGACGCTCCGGCCACTTCTCTGTGGCTCGATCCCTCGTCTGGGACAACGCGCATAGAGGGACGAGGGCAGAGCGCTCGGAGGGATGAGAGAGCAGAACGCGCCGCGGCCGCCTCAACCGCGAGCAACCACACACATAGAGCAGTTGAACACGCAGGGAATGATCGCCTACAAGCCGGCCGGCAGTTGCGTCGCTGCGTAGAGAGCGGCCGTGTGCTACTACCTCCGTCTTGGTCTATTAGTCCCCTTTATATTATGCGCCATACTTTGACCTTATATTTAACCGAAAAATGTTAATGCATGTTATAAAAATCATATAATAGGAAACTATGTTCAAATATGAATCCAACGATATAATCTTTGGCGACATGCATTCGTATTTTATTAGTTAAATCCTACTTATAAACCAAGACGGGGGTATAATAGGTAATTAAATCACAAATGTTTTTTTATTAACGTATGTGTATGTGTCCTTTCGTCCTCCTCTCGCATGTCTTGTCACCCCGCTGCCGTAGACGGCTTCGAGCGCAAGCTTGAGCAGCGCGTGGGGGCGTTCTTTTGGCCAAATGATGGTGAGCCCGTTCCCGCGCAACTGCGCAGGTTCCCGCGCAACCGTCCCACCCGACTCGGTGAAATCCCCCAAAATCTCAATGCTTACCAGCCTGCTATATAAACCCACACGGCCGGCGAGTCCTACGTGGCATTTTCCCCTCCCTCCCTATAGCTTATCTCGTCTGCTTCTCCCACAATCGCCAATGGCACCGGTCCGTTGTCGTCGCTCAGCCACTCCGCCGTCATCAGAGGACAGCTCCAGCTGGGAGGCTACACCGCGGCGGCGGCGCAGTCCCTGGCGTGTTGTGCGTGTGGCGTCCCTGTTGGGTGTGCGTGGAACACCCACCACACGCTCCGCCGCCGCTGCCCGTCGGCAGCTGTTGCCGGCCGCCGTTGCCGCCACCCCACCGTCTGCCGCTATGGCCGCCACACCACGTCGAAAGCCAGGGCCATTTCCCACTCCACCGCCGCGGCCCGAAGGCGGGAGGTAGCCGTAGTGGCCGCCACCCCACTGCCGGCCACCGTGGCCATCACCCGCTCCGCCACCGCGGCCCGAAGGCGGGAGGTGATGGAAATATGCCCCCGAGGCAATAATAAAGTTGTTATTTTATATTTCCTTATTCATGATAAATGTTTATCATTCATGCTAGAATTGTATTGATCGTAAACCAAAATACATGTTTGAATACATAGACAAACACTGTGTCCCTAGTGAGCCTCTACTTGACTAGCTCGTTGATCAAAGATGGTTAAGGTTTCCTAACCATGGACATGAGTTGTGATTTGATAATGGGATCACATCATTAGGAGAATGATGTGATGGACAAGACCCATCCGTTAGCTTAGCATATTGATCGTTCAATTTTATTGCTATTGCTTTCTTCATGTCAAATACATATTCCTTCGACTATGAGATTATGCAACTCCCGGATACCGGAGGAATGCCTTGTGTGCTATCAAACGTCACAACGTAACTGGGTGATTATAAAGATGCTCTAAAGATATTTTCGAAGGTGTCTGTTGAGTTGGCATAGATCAAGATTAGGATTTGTCACTCCGAGTTTCGGAGAGGTATCTCTGGGCCCTCTTGGTAATACACATCATAAGCTTGCAAGCAAATGACTAAGGAGTTGGTCATGAGGTGATGTATTACGGAACGAGTAAAGAGACTTGTCGATAACGAGATTGAACTAGGTATGAAGATACCGACGATCGAATCTCGGGCAAGTAACATACCGATGGACAAAGGGAATTATGTATGTTGTCATAACGGTTCGACCGATAAAGATCTTTGTAGAATATGTAGGAGCTAATATGGGCATCCAGGTTCCGCTATTGGTTATTGACTGGAGAGGTGTCTCGGTCATGTCTACATAGTTCTCGAACCCGTAGGGTCCGCACGCTTAACGTTCGATGACGATATTGTATTATATGAGTTATGTGATTTAGTGACCGAATGTTGTTCGGAGTCCCGTATGAGATCACAGACATGATGAGGAGTCTCGAAATGGTCGAGAGGTAAAGATTGATATATAGGATGATAGTATTCGAACACCGGAAGTGTTCCGGAGTGTATCAAGTATTTATTGGAGTACCGGAGGGGTTACCGGAACGCCCGGGAGAGGTATATGGGCCATATGGGCCATAAGAGGGGAGCACACCAGCCTACAAGGGGTGGCGCGCCCCCCTTAGGCAGGAGATCGAATAGGAGAAGGAGGAGAGGGGGTTCGGGCCCCCTCCTTCTCTTCTTCCCTCTTCCCTTTTTCCTTCCGGTGATTGAGGGAGTCCTGGATTAAGGGGTCCTCGGGCATCCGGGCTATGTGACGTAGGCCGGACTAATGGGCCATGAAGATACAAGACAGAAGACTTCCTCCCGTGTCTGGATGGGACTCTCCTTTGCGTGGAAGGCAAGCTTGGCGTTCGGATATGAAGATTCCTTTCTCTATAAACCGACTCTGTACAACCCTAGGTCCCTTCGGTGTCTATATAAACCAGAGGGTTTAGTCCGTAGAGGCAATCAGAATCATACAGCCTAGACATCTAGGGTTTAGCCATTATGATCTTGAGGTAGATCAACTCTTGTAAACCCCATATTCATCCAAGATAATCAAGCAGGAAGTAGGGTATTACCTCCATCAAGAGGGCCCGAACCTGGGTAAACATCGTGTCCCTGTCTCCTGTTACCTTCGACCCTCAGACGCATAGTTCGGGACCCCCTACCAGAGATCCACTGGTTTTGACACCGACATTGGTGCTTTCATTGAGAGTTCCGCTGTGTCTTCGCCAGAAGGTTCGATGGCTCCATCAGTCATCTACAACAATGCTGCCCTGAGGGAGATCTTTCTCCCCGGCCAGATCTTTGCGTTTGGCGGCTTCGCACTGCGAGCCAACTCGCTTGGCCATCTAGAGCAGATCGACAGCTACGCCCCAAGTCACCAGATTAGTTTTGGAAATCTGGATTATGTCGCTGATATCCGAGGAGACTTGATCTTCCAAGAGTGGGGAATTTTACGTCCCACCCACCACCCACTTCATAGCCACTGTCGAAGACTTAACCGACATGCTCGATTACGGCTCCGAAGACATCGACGGTATGGAGGACGATGCCGGAGAAGAGCAGGCCGAAAACCCGCTGTTTACCGGACGCTGGACGACCACCTCTTCATATGACGTGTACATGGTGTACACACCCAAAGAGGGTAATGGCGATAACGAGAAAGATCCAGTTGAGGATAAACCTCCTGAGATACATCCAAAGCGCGACTTCAGTGGCGCTGTTCCAAATCACGTCATGGAAGAGAAAGCAATACCGGCACCGGAGATAACAATACTCCGGACGACGCCGAAGACCAAGAAGACCCCGTCGAGCCAACCTCCGAACAGGACGATCGGGAAGATGGGCAAATTGGCCCTGATGAACAGGCCGTAGACGAAGACTCAGAGGATAGTAATTATCTTCCACTCTCCGAAGATGAGGTGAGCCTCGGCGACGAAGACTTTATCGTGCCTGAGGAACCCCTTGAGCAGGAGCGCTTTAAGCACCGGCTAATAGCAACTGCAAGGAGCCTGAAAAAGAAACAGCTACAGCTTCAAGCTGAACAAGATCTGCTCAATGACAGGTGGACTAATGTCCTGGCAGCCGAGGAATACAGCCTCAGGCGCCCAACCAAGAGCTACCCGAAGCATAAGCTACTACCTCAATTCGACGACGAGGCGCTGGAGCCCGTACCATCAGCACGTAACATGGCCGACCGGCCGCCACGTGGCCATGACAACACGGCAAATCAAGCCGAACACCAGCCCATACTACCTCGCCGTAAAAGCAGAGACACAACAGCTCGGGGATATACATACGACCTACAACAGGACTTGGAGAATCGAGCAGGTCAGACCAGATCGATCTACGGATCGTGGGGGCGTGCCCCGACGTGCGAGGACGGCTATCTAGCCGGGCGTGACAAGCATCACCACGTCCGGGCTGAAAACCGCAGACAGAATCCATCCGAACTACGTCGCGACTTGGCCCGATATAGAGGCACCGCACACCCCCTCTGCTTCACTGACGAAGTAATGGAACATGAATTCCCAGAAGGGTTTAAACCCGTGAATATAGAATCATATGATGGAACAACAGATCCCGCAGTATGGATTGAAGACTTTCTTCTCCACATTCATATGGCTCGTGGTGACGATCTTCATGCCATCAAATACCTCCCGCTAAAGCTCAAAGGACCAGCTCGGCACTGGTTAAACAGCCTGCTAGAAAACTCCATTGGCAGCTAGGAGGACTTGGAAGACGCCTTCCGCGACGCCTTCCAGGCTACATACATCCAAGCTCTGGATGCCGATGACCTAAGTCACATCGTTCAACAGCCCGGAGAGTCAGCCAGAAAATTCTGGACTAGGTTCCTAACTAAAAAGAACCAGATCGTCGACTGCCCAGATGCCGAAGCCCTAGCAGCCTTTAAGCATAGCATTCGCGACGAATGGCTCACCCGGCACCTTGGCCAAGAAAAGCCGAAGTCCATGGCAGCCCTCACGACACTTATGACCCGCTTTTGCGCGGGCAAAGATAGTTGGCTAGCCCGTAGTAGAAACAATGGAAGCAAACCTGGCACCTCTGAAGCTAGAAATAGCAATGGCAAGCCCTGACGCAACAGGCACAAGCGTCAAAACAACGGTGACAATACCGACGACACAGCGGTCAACGCCGGATTCAGTGGCTCCAAGTCCGGTCAGTGGAAGAAGCCATTTAAAAGAAGCAATCCAGGCTCATCCAGCTTGGACCGAATCCTCGATCGTCCATGTCATATCCACGGCACCCCCGATAAACCCGCCAATCATACCAACAGAAGCTGTTGGGTCTTTAAACATGCCGGTAAGTTAAATACCGAGAACAAGGAGAAGGGGTCGCCAAGTGAGGACGATGACGAAGAGCCCCGCCCACCGAACACAGGGGGACAGAATAAATCCCCCCCCCCAAGTCAAAACAGTGAACATGATATACGTTACTCATATCCTCAAGAGGGAGCGCAAACACACGCTTAGGGACGTCTACGCGATAGAGCCATTCGCCCCAAAATTCAATCCATGGTCATCTTGCCTGATCACTTTCGATCGCAGGGACCATCCGACCAGTATCCGTCACGGCGGCTCAGCCGCATCGACCCAATCATTGACGGATTCCACCTCACGCGAGTCCTCATGGACAGTGGCAGCAGCCTTAACCTGCTCTATCAGGACACAGTCCGCAAGATGGGCATCGATCCGTCAAGGATCAAGCCCACAAAAACTACCTTTAAAGGAGTAATACCAGGTGTAGAGGCCCGTTGCACGGGCTCAATCACATTGGAGGTCGTCTTCGGATCGCCGGACAACTTCAGAAGCAAAGACTTGATCTTCGACATCGTCTCCTTCCGCAGTGGCTGTCATGCACTGCTTGGACGAACTGCATTTGCTCGCTTCAGTGCGGTGCCACACTATGCCTATCTCAAACTTAAGATGCCCGGACCACGTGGTGTCATAACAGTCAACGGAAACATGGAACGCTCCCTTCGTACCGAGGAGCACACCGCAGCCCTGGCAGCGGAAGTACAGGGCGGCCTCATCAAGCAGAACATCAATTCTGCGGCCAAACCCCCGGACACTATTAAACGAGTCCCGACTACCCCGCTGCATGATAGTCCAGCTCGTCAGGAGTTCGACTAGCAATTGGGCCTCCGTCTCAGTCCCGACCAAATTGCGGCGTACGTACCGCGCGTACATAACTACGCAATAAAAATACCATGGGCAAAGACGGAGGCATAACTCGATCATGGTCCACAATACAGCTCGACCTTATCTGGGCACTCATACTTTTCCTTTTCTCTCTACCCTTTTCAGGTTTCCTTTCCACTGGCCCTTCACGATGGCCTGATCATCCATCCTTTCGAAGGATAAACATACCAAGGCGGCAAGCAGCATAGACGTGTGGCAGAATACCTAGATGATCTTCTTGATGATCACTTTTCCTGTTTTGAGGACCCGCACACAGCTTCCCCCTGGTCTCGGCATGTTAAATAGCCCTGTTGCTTATCACACTATTTGTACAAAAACGCTTTGACGTATCAACTAGATTATAATGGAAACAGTTTGTGGCCCAACATATGTGGCACTGGCTTACTCCTTCATTATATTTCACTATTTTATCGATTGCACTCGTACACATTGGCCCGACTTAAATCGCCAGGGGCTCCATTGCGCTCCATACGTTTGCAACAAGTCCGAACACTTTTTACAGTATAGTTCGGCACCCTGAATATAGCATTATATGCATCGGCTCCGAATCATGTCTTTGGTCAATAGTTGGGTTGCCCGGCTCCTGTGCTTGCTACCTTATGTTCCGTCTTATCGGCTAGGGTAGTAAAGGGAGAACTACTGCGATTGTGTTTCTGGTTTATCCGGATAAACACCTTATTAGAGAAAGCCGAAAACTGACTGTCATGATGTGGCGAGAGCCGGTCCGCTATTTGGTGGCTAAATATAAGTCTCTTGCGATTTTTCCGCATTATGCGATGGATCGGCCTCCACCCGATCAGGTGTCTATAGCGCCCTAGTCCGGATAAAGAAATACTAACTAGGGGCTGCGCCTACACTCCTATTGTGAAACTCCTATGGCTAAGTGAGGGTGATAAAGCCACATAGTCCGATTGCCTGGTTCGATGCACTAAACACCTCCTTCAAGGACCAAACTCTTGGGTCAAGTGTGTTTAGGTTCCAACCCGAACACCCCCGTACTACCTACATGGGGGCAGAAGCCGACGACTGGCCAACTCTCAGATTTAATAAACGGCCGCACAAGAGGAAATATTTTCACAAAACAATAAGCAATATATTACATATAGGCTTTGTTCCATAAAACATGACTGGATAACATGAATACATTCATTCAAAGATAGTGTCCTTCGCACACTGGCCCTCTACAATGCGGGATCCTTTCAGGACATCATCAAAATACCACTCGGGCGTGTGGTGCTCCTTGTCGGCAGGCGGTCCCTCGGTCGCAAGCTTGACGGCGTCCATCTTTGCCCACTGTACTTTGACACGGGCGAAGGCCATCCGCGCACCTTCAATGCAGGCCGACCGCTTTATGGCATCAAGCCGAGGGCAGGCTTCGACCAGCCGCTTCACGAGCCCGAAGCGGCTGCTGGGAATGGCTTCGGCAGGCCATAGACGGATTATCAAATCCTTCATGGCCAATCCAGCCACCCTATGCAGTTCAGTCAGCTGTTTCAGCTGATCGCTAAGGGGCACCTGATGCTCTGGCGCACGGTATTGCGACCAGAACAGCTTCTCCATTGAGCTCCCCTCTTCGGCTCGGAAGAACTCCGCAGCATCAGCAACACTGCGAGGCAAATCCGCAAACGCTCTTGGAGAACTCCAAATCCGGGTCAGTAAGAGGTACCTTTTGTTCGCAAATTTGCTCTGCATAATAAAGGCCTTACCCGCCACAATCTGCCTGGCCTCCTGGATTTCCCGGAGGGCGCCCTGGGCTTCAACCCGGGCATCTTGTGCGCTTTGGCGGGCCTTAGCAAGTTCAGACTCTTGGTCCGCGACCTTGCGCTCCAAGGACTCACACTTCTTTATGGCGTCCTTGAGCTCCTGCTAAACCTCCCCGACCCTTGACTCGTGTTTTTTGCGGGCGGCTTGTTCCCTCTCCGCTTTCTTCTGGGCCTCGGCCAGCGCGTTCTTGAGGGACTCCACCTCGGCTGCAGCTCCTATGAAACATCATAATAATATGATCAGCACAAACAATTCATATCATTTTAGATTTGAATAGGCCATTGCATACCCTACTTGTCCTCTTGTTGTTTTTTGACACGGCCGAGCTCTTCATCGGTCGCCTCCATACTTTGCTTCAGTTTGGAGACTTCGGCAGAATGGGAGGTCGCGGCCAGCATCGACGCCTGCTTATTCACATAGACATATATGATTAGTCTCCTACGCTATTTATTGAATCCTCTGTTCGGCCTTTCTTTTCGAACGCCAGACAGAGTCTCAGGGGCTACTGTCTGTACCATGGCATTCTTTTTGCATAATCACGTCGCATACCTCAAAGCCTGTTATTAGGCTGGTGCAGGCTTCGGTCAGTCCGCTCTTAGAAGAATGAACCCTCTCAACCACCATACCCATAAGGATACGGTGTTCCTCTACAATGGAAGCACCTCGTAGCACTTCAAGTAGAGTATCCGGTGCCTCTGGATGGACAGAGGTCACCGGCGGAATAAGTACACCTCCTTCTTTCGAAGGAGGCTGCTTACCTGATTCCGAAGACGTATGGGCCTCCGGAATAGTATTCGGCCGGGGCCGAATTTGGTATGGGCCCCATCGCCAGTTTCCATGGGGGTCTGCTCCCCCATGAGTCCGGCGGCCGAGGTATCACCCTCTGGCACCGCCTCGACGGCCTCCTGTACCTCTCCCTGGCCTGGGAGGGTCCTTCGGGACAACACCTCCGCGTCGTCCGTAGCCTTGGGGGAGGAGGCTGGAGGAGGCGTCTCGCTGTCCATCACCTTTGGATCCAGCGAATTCCCCGAAGATGAGGATCGCTGGAGGTGGACGTGGGCCGGACTACAGTGCATGATTTAACATGTTAAAACCATGACGCAAAAAGGAGCTGGATATATATGTGCATAAGTGTCTTTTGAGTACTTACGATCCAGCCGGGGGATTCTCCCTGGGACGCCACTCAGAGCTGCTATCGGAGTCCGATTCGGGATTGTCCACAAGGGAGACCCTCCCTTTCTTGGACGCCTCCGCCTCTGCCTCCAGATCCGTGGAGGCCGCTCTTTTCTTCCTTCCCCCCTCGGGGGGAGAATTGCTTTCCTCCTCCTCCTCATCGTTCTCGGCGGGGGAGGAGTGGGTTTTGGCGTCTTCGGATGTTGCGTCCGAAGCGCCTTTATGGCGGAGGCCACTTCTTGCCTCCTGGCCCTTCTTCTTGGCCTTCTTCTCCGGCGCCTGGTATGGCGCCGGAACCAGCATCTTCGTCAGAAGTGGGATAACTGGGTTTTCGGGTAAAGGAGCCGGACACTGGATCCGCTCCACCTTCTTTATCCAACCCTGAAAAGACAAATGGGGAAGCTTAGACATCTTCGTTGAATGCATAGGTAGAGGATGCACCTTGAAATATGAGGAACTTACCGAATTGGCGGGATAAGTCAGGTTATAGCCGCGGTCCTCGGTCGTATTCGGCCAAGTCTGATTGGCCTTGAAAAGCACCTTCCAGATACCTTCGTGCGTGGTGCCGAAGAACTGTTTCAAGGTGTGGTGCTTGGCCGGGTCGAACTCCCACAAGTGGCAAGTCCGCCTTTGGCAAGGAAGGATCCGGCGAAAAAGCATCACCTGGATCACATTGACGAGCTTGATGTTCTTGTCCACCATGCTCTTGATGCACGTCTGCAGCGCTGGCACCTCGTCCGACGATGCCCAGTCCAGGCCCTTTTTTAGCCAGGAGGTAAGCCGCATTGGGGGCCCGGACTTGAATTCGGGAGCCGCGGCCCAGGTGGTGTCACGAGGCTTTGTGACGTAGAGCCACTGTTGTTTCCACCCTTTGATGGTCTCCACAAAGGTGCCTATGGGACATGTCACGTTGGACAGTTTGCTCACCATGGCACCTCCGCACTCTGCATGTTGACCATCCACCACTTTCGGCTTCACATTGAAGATCTTTAGCCATAATCCGAAGTGGGGTGGGATGCCGAGGAAGGCCTCGCACACGACGATGAATGCCGAGATGTTGAGGAAAGAATTTGGGGCTAGATCATGGAAATCTAGCCCGTAGTAGAACATGAGCCGGCGGACGAAGGGGTGGAGGGGAAATCCTAACCCGCGGATGAAGTGGGGGATGAATACCACCCTCTCGTTGGGCTTCAGGGTGGGGACGATCTGCCCCTTGGCCGGAAGCCGGTGGGTGATTTCCTGGCCCAAGTACCCCGCTTCTCGGAGCTCCGTGATGTTCTCCTCCGTGACGGAGGAGGCCATCCACTTGCCTTGTGCTCCAGATGCGGACATGGTCGGAGTGCTTTTTGGGGGCGGAAAGGATGGAAGCTTGGGCGCTGGAGCTCGAGAACGGATGTGCAGAGAGGAAGAGGGCGTGGGTGAAAGAGTGAATCCTTATCCTCTTATAAAGGCAGCGAATATCAAGCGCCTCCCCACTCGCCTTAAAACTCGTCTATTCCCCAAGGGTCGTGCGGACGGCGCGGTTGGATTACCCATGCCCGTATTAATGAGAATCCCGCGATAAGGGGACACGATCTCTGCTTCAACAAGACGTGCCAATGAAAACCGCATCTCGAAACGTGGAGCGGGAGGCTAAAAAACGGTTCGAAATAATGATCGGGTAGGAACGTAACGTCTAGTAGATGGGACTTGTGAAATATTATACTCTCCATGGCTGTGTGTGGTGCCTATTTTGCAGAGCTGGACAGGTCTTCTGTGTTTGGGGACTGCTTCAAAGTATTCGAAGGAGGAACCCGCCTTGCAATGCCGAAGACAATCTGCGCGCCAGACACATCGTCATTGAAGCCTGGTTCAGGGGCTACTGAGGGAGTCCTGGATTAAGGGGTCCTCGGGCGTCAGGGCTATGTGACGTAGGCCGAACTAATGGGCCATGAAGAGGCAAGACAGAAGACTTCCTCCCGTGTCCGGATGGGACTCTCCTTTGCGTGGAAGGCAAGCTTGGTGTTTAAATATGAAGATTCCTTTCTCTATAAACCGACTCTATACAACCCTAGGTCCCTCCGATGTCTATATAAACCGGAGGGTTTAGTCCGTAGAGGCAATCAGAATCATACAGGCTAGACATCTAGGGTTTAGCCATTACGATCTCGAGGTAGATCAACTCTTGTAAACCCCATATTCATCCAAGATAATCAAGTAGGAAGTAGGGTATTACCTCCATCAAGAGGGCCCAAACCTGGGTAAACATCGTGTCCATGTTTCCTGTTACCTTCGACCCTCAGACGCACAGTTCGGGACCCCCTACCCGAGATCCGCCAGTTTTGACACCGACAGTGATTATGGTAAGGGGGGGGGGGGATTGGGGAAGACCCCAAGTAGGATTCGGCCTACTTGGGGCGCCCCAAGGCTGCCTCTCCTCCGTTCCCACCTATATATATATGGGGAGGGGGGCGCCTAGAACACACAACATCAATTGTTAGCCATGTGCGGCGCCCCGCTCCATAGTTTACGCCTCCGGTCATATCTTCGTAGTGCTTAGGCGAAGCCCTGCGTGGATTACTTCACCATCACCGTCACCATGCTGTCGTGCTGGCGGAACTCATATACTACCTCGACATCTTGCTAGATTAAGAGGACGAGGGACATCACCGTGCTGAACGTGTGCATAACTCGGAGGTGTTGTACGTTCGGTACTTGATTGGTCGGAGCTAGAAGAAGTTCTACTACATCAACCGCGTTGTCAAACGCTTTCGCTTTCGGTCTACGAGTGTACATGGACACACTCTTCCCCCCTCGTTTCTATGCATCTCCTAGATAGATCTTGCATGAGCGTAGGATTTTTTTTGAAATTGCATGCTACGTTTCCCAACAGTGGCATCCGAGCCAGGTCTATGCGTAGATGATATGCACGAGTAGAACACAAAGAGTTGTGGGCGGTGATCGTCATATGCTTACCACCAATGTCTTATTTTGATTCAGCGGTATTATTGGATGAAGCGGCCCGGACCAACCTTACATGACCAGGTTCATGAGACCGGTTCCACCGATAGACATGCAACTAGTTTTGCATAAAGGTGGCTGGCGGGTGTCTGTTTCTCCTACTTTAGTTGAATCGAATTTGACTGCGGCCGGTCCTTGTTGATGGTTAAAATAGCAAACTTGATAAATCACCGTTGTGGTTTTGATGCATAGGTAAAAACGGTTCTTGCTAGAAGCCCGTAGCAGCCACGTAAAACTTGCAACAACAAAGTAGAGGACGTCTAACTTGTTTTTGCAGGGCATGTTGTGATGTGCTCTGGTCAAAACATGATGTGATACACGTTGTTGTATGAGATGATCATGTTTTGTAAAAGTTATCGGCAACCGACATGAGCCTTATGGTTGTCTCTTTATTGTATGAAATGCAAACGCCATGTAATTGCTTTACTTTATCACTATGCGTTAGCGATAGTTGTAGAAGCAATAGTTGGCGAGATGACCACGACGCAACAATGGAGATCAAGGTGTCAAGCGGGTGGCAATGGAAATCATCACGATGCTTTGGAGATGGAGATCAAAAGCACAAGATGATGATGGCCATATCATATCACATATTTTGATTTCATGTGATGTTTATCTTTTATGCATCTTAGTTTGCTTAGTACGGCGGTAGCATTATAAGATGATCCCTTAACTAAATTTCAAGGTATAAGTGTTCTCCCTGGGTATGCACCGTTGCGACAGTTTGTCGTGTTGAGACACCATGTGATGATCGGGTGTGATAGACTCTACATTCACATACAATGGGTGCAAGACAATTTTGCACATGCGGAATACTCGGGTTAAACTTGACGAGCCTGGCATGTACAGACATGGCCTCAGAACACTGGAGACCGAAAGGTCGAATGTGAATCATATAGTAGATATGATCAACATAGAGATGTTCACCATTGATGACTACTCCATCTCACGTGATGATCGGACATGGTTTAGTTGATTCGGATCACGTATCATTTAGATGACTTGAGGGATGTCTATCTAAGTGGGAGTTCTTAAGTAATTCGATTATTTGAACTTAATTTATCATGAACTTAGTCCTGATAGTATTTCCAAATTATGTCATAGATCAATAGCTCGCGATATAGCTCCCATTTTATTTTGATATGTTCCTAGAGAAAAATAAAGTTGAAAGATGGGAGTAGCAATAATGCGGACTTGGTCCGTGACATGAGGATTATCCTCATTGCTGCACAACAGAATTATGTCCTTGATGCACTACTAGGTGACAAACCTATTACAGGAGCGGATGTAGACGTTATGAACAAACGGCAAGCTCAGTATGATGACTACTTGATAGTTTAGTGCGCCATGCTTTACGGTTTAGAACCGGGACTTCAAAGATGTTTTGAACGTCATGGAGCATATAAGATGTTCCAAGATTTGAAGTTAATATTTCAAGCAAATGCCCAGGTTGAGAGATATGAAGTCTCCAACAAGTTCTATAGCTGTAAGATGGAGGAGAACAGTTCTGTCAGTGAACACATACTCAAAATGTCTGGGTATCATAATCACTTGACTCAGCTGGGAGTTAATGTTCCAGATGATAGTGTTATTGACAGAGTTCTTCAATCACTGCCACCAAGCTACAAAGGCTTTGTGCTGAACTATAATATGCAAGGGATGAACAAGACAATTCCTGAGATCTTCGCAATGCTCAAAGTTGAGGAGGTAGAAATCAAGAAGGAGCTGTTGGGAATCGTAGCATAATTTTAAAATTTTCCAACGCTCACCAAGATGCATCTATGGAGTATAATAGCAACGAGGGGAAAGGAGTGCATCTACATACCCTTGTAGATCGCGAGCGGAAGCGTTCCAATGAACGTGGATGACGGAGTCGTACTCGCCGTGATCCAAATCACCGATGACCGAGTGCCGAACGGACGGCACCTCCGCGTTCAACACACGTACGGTGCAGCGACATCTCCTCCTTCTTGATCCAGCAAGGGGGAAGGAGAGGTTGATGGAGATCCAGCAGCACGACGGCGTGGTGGTGTATGTAGCGGGTCTCGGCAGGGCTTTGCCGAGCTTCTGCGAGAGAGAGAGGTGTTGCAGGGGAGGAGGGAGGCGCCCAAGGCTGTAGGTTGCTGCCCTCCCTCCCCCCCTTTATATAGGCCCCCTGGGAGGGGGGGGGGGCGCCAGCCAGATCCCATCTATGGTGGGGGGCGGCGGCCAAAGGGGGGAAGGGGGTGCCTTGCCCCCCAAGGCAAGTGGGAAGCCCCCCACCCTAGGGTTCCCAACCCTAGGCGCATGGGGGGAGGCCCAAGGGGGGCGCCCCAGCCCACTAAGGGCTGGTTCCCTTCCACTTTCAGCCCACAGGGCCCTCCGGGATAGGTGGCCCCACCCGGTGGACCCCCGGGACCCTTCCGGTGGTCCCGGTAACCCCCGAAACTTTCCCGGTGGCCGAAACTGGACTTCCCATATATAATTATTCACCTCTGGACCATTCCGGAACCTCTTGTGACGTCCGGGATCTCATCCGGGACTCCGAACAACTTTCGGGTTTCCGCATACACATATCTCTACAACCCTAGCGTCACCGAACCTTAAGTGTGTAGACCCTACGGGTTCGGGAGACATGCAGACATGACCGAGACGCTTCTCCGGTCAATAACCAACAGCGGGATCTGGATACCCATGTTGGCTCCCACATGTTCCACGATGATCTCATCGGATGAACCACGGTGTCGAGGATTCAATCAATCCCGTATGCAATTCCCTTTGTTAATCGGTATGTTACTTGCCCGAGATTCGATCGTCGGTATCCCAATACCTTGTTCAATCTCGTTACCGGCAAGTCTCTTTACTCGTACCGCAATGCATGATCCCGTGACTAACGCCTTAGTCACATTGAGCTCATTATGATGATGCATTACCGAGTGGGCCCAGAGATACCTCTCCGTCACACGGAGTGACAAATCCTAGTCTCGATCCGTGCCAACCCAACAGACACTTTCGGAGATACCCGTAGTGCACCTTTATAGTCACCCAGTTACGTTGTGACGTTTGGCACACCCAAAGCACTCCTACGGTATCCGGGAGTTGCACGATCTCATGGTCTAAGGAAAAGATACTTGACATTGGAAAAGCTCTAGCAAACGAAACTACACGATCTTTTATGCTATGCTTAGGATTGGGTCTTGTCCATCACATCATTCTCCTAATGATGTGATCCCGTTACCAATGACATCCAATGTCCATAGTCAGGAAACCATGACTATCTGTTGATCAACGAGCTAGTCAACTAGAGGCTTACTAGGGACACGTTGTGGTCTATGTATTCACACATGTATTACGATTTCCGGACAATACAATTATAGCATGAACAATAGACAATTACCATGAACAAAGAAATATAATAATAACCATTTATTATTGCCTCTAGGGCATATTTCCAACAGTCTCCCACTTGCACTAGAGTCAATAATCTAGTTACATTGTGATGAATTGAATACCCATTGCGTCCTGGTGTTGATCATGTTTTGCTCTAGGGAGAGGTTTAGTCAACGGATCTGCTACGTTCAGGTCCGTATGTACTTTACAAATATCTATGTCTCCATTTTGAACACTTTCACGAATGGAGTTGAAGCGACGCTTGATATGCCTGGTCTTCCTGTGAAACCTGGGCTCCTTCGCAAGGGCAATGGCTCCAGTGTTGTCACAGAAGAGAGTCATCGTGCCCGACGCATTGGGAATCACCCCTAGGTCGGTAATGAACTCCTTCATCCAGACTGCTTCCTGTGCTGCCTCCGAGGCTGCCATGTACTCCGCTTCACATGTAGATCCCGCCACGACGCTTTGATTGCAACTGCACCAGCTTACTGCTCCTCCATTCAAAATATACACGTATCCGGTTTGTGACTTCGAGTCATCCAGATCTGTGTCGAAGCTAGCGTCGACGTAACCCTTTACGACGAGCTCTTCGTCACCTCCATAAACGAGAAACATATCCTTAGTCCTTTTCAGGTACTTTAGGATACTCTTGACCGCTGTCCAGTGTTCCATGCCTGGATTACTTTGGTACCTTCCTACCAAACTTACGGCAAGGTTTACATCAGGTCTGGTACACAGCATGTCATACATAATAGACCCTATGGCCGAGGCATAGGGGATGACACTCATCTTTTCTCTATCTTCTGCCGTGGTCGGGCATTGAGCCGTGCTCAACTGCACACCTTGCAATACAGGCAAGAACCCCTTCTTGGACTGATCCATATTGAACTTCTTCAATATCTTGTCAAGGTATGTACTCTGTGAAAGACCAATGAGGCGTCTTGATCTATCTCTATAGATCTTGATGCCTAATATATAAGCAGCTTCTCCAAGGTCCTTCATTGAAAAACACTTATTCAAATTGGCCTTTATACTTTCCAAGAATTCTATATCATTTCCCATCAATAGTATGTCATCCACATATAATATGAGAAATGCTACAGAGCTCCCACTCACTTTCTTGTAAACACAGGCTTCTCCATAAGTCTGTGTAAACCCAAACGCTTTGATCATCTCATCAAAGCGAATGTTCCAACTCCGAGATGCTTGCACCAGCCCATAGATTGAGCGCTGGAGCTTGCATACTTTGTTAGCATTCTTAGGATCGACAAAACCTTCCGGCTGCATCATATACAACTCTTCCTTAAGGAAGCCGTTAAGGAATGCCGTTTTGACGTCCATCTGCCATATCTCATAATCATAGTATGCGGCAATTGCTAACATGATTCGGACGGACTTCAGCTTTGCTACGGGTGAGAAAGTCTCATCGTAGTCAACCCCTTGAACTTGTCGATAACCCTTAGCGACAAGTCGAGCTTTTTAGATGGTCACATTACCATCCGCGTCCGTCTTCTTCTTAAAGATCCATTTGTTTTCTATGGCTCGCCGGTCATCGGGCAAGTCAGTCAAAGTCCATACTTCGATTTCATACATGGATCCTATCTCGGATTTCATGGCTTCTAGCCATTTGTCGGAATCCGGGCCCGCCATCGCTTCTTCATAGTTCGAAGGTTCACCGTTGTCTAACAACATGATTTCCAGGACAGGGTTGCCGTACCACTCTGGTGCGGAACGTGTCCTTGTGGACCTACGAAGTTCCGCAACTTGATCTGAAGCTTCATGATCATCATCATTAACTTCCTCCCCAGTCGGTGTAGGCACCACAGGAACATTTTCCCGCGCTGCGCTACTTTCCGGTTCGGAAGGGGTGACTATCACCTCATCAAGTTCCACTTTCCTCCCACTCAATTCTTTCGAGAGAAACTCCTTCTCCAGAAAGGACCCGTTCTTGGCAACGAAGATCTTGCCTTCGGATCTGAGGTAGAAGGTATACCCAATAGTTTCCTTAGGGTATCCTATGAAGACGCATTTTTCCGACTTGGGTTCGAGCTTTTCAGGTTGAAGTTTCTTGACATAAGCATCGCATCCCCAAACTTTTAGAAACGATAGCTTAGGTTTCTTCCCAAACCATAATTCATACGGTGTCGTCTCAACGGATTTCGACGGAGCCCTATTTAAAGTGAATGCGGCAGTCTCTAAAGCATAGCCCCAAAATGAGAGCAATAAATCGGTAAGAGACATCATAGATCGCACCATATCCAATAGAGTGCGATTACGACGTTCGGACACACCATTTCGCTGAGCTGTTCCAGGCGGCGTGAGTTGTGAAACTATTCCACATTTCCTTAAGTGTGCACCAAACTCGTGACTTAAATATTCTCCACCACGATCTGATCGTAAGAATTTTATTCTCCTATCACGTTGATTCTCAACCTCACTCTGAAATTCCTTGAACTTTTCAAAGGTTTCAGACTTGTGTTTCATTAGGTAGACATACCCATATCTACTTAAGTCATCAGTGAGAGTGAGAACATAACGATATCCTCCGCGAGCCTCAACACTCATTGGACCGCACACATCGGTATGTATGATTTCCAATAAGTTGGTTGCTCGCTCCATTGTTCCGGAGAACGGAGTCTTGGTCATCTTACCCATGAGGCATGGTTCGCACGTGTCTAATGATTCGTAATCAAGAGACTCCAAAAGTCCATCTGTATGGAGCTTCTTCATGCGCTTGACACCAATATGACCAAGGCGGCAGTGCCACAAGTATGTGGGACTATCGTTATCAACTTTACATCTTTTGGTATTCACACTATGAACATGTGTAACATCACGTTCGAGATTCATCAAAAATAAACCATTGACCAGCAGGGCATGACCATAAAACATATCTCTCAAATAAATAGAACAACCATTATTCTCGGATTTAAATGAGTAGCCATCTCGAATTAAACGAGATCCAGATACAATGTTCATGCTCAAAGCTGGCACTAAATAACAATTATTGAGGTTTAAAACTAATCCCGTGGGTAGATGCAGAGGTAGCGTGCCGACGGCGATCACATCGACCTTGGAACCATTCCCGACGCGCATCGTCACCTCGTCCTTCGCCAGTCTCCGTTTATTCCGTAGTTCCTGTTTTGAGTTACAAATATGACAAACCGCACCGGTATCAAATACCCAGGAGCTACTACGAGTACTGGTAAGGTACACATATTTTACATGTATATCACATATACCTTTGGTGTTGCCGGCCTTCTTCTTGTCCGCTAAGTATTTGGGGCAGTTCCGCTTCCAGTGACCACTTCCCTTGCAATAAAAGCACTCAGTCTCGGGCTTGGGTCCATTCTTTGACTTCTTCCCAGTAACTGGTTTACCGGGCGCGGCAACTCCCTTGCCGTCCTTCTTGAAGTTCTTCTTACCCTTGCCCTTCTTGAACTTAGTGGTTTTATTCACCATCAACACTTGATGTTCTTTTCTGATCTCCCCTTCCGCTGATTTCAGCATTGAATATACCTCAGGAATGGTCTTTTCCATCCCCTGCATATTGTAGTTCATCACAAAGCTCTTGTAGCTTGGTGGAAGCGACTGGAGGATTCTGTCAATGACCGCGTCATCCGGGAGATTAACTCCCAGCTGAGACAAGCGGTTATGCAACCCAGACATTCTGAGTATGTGCTCACTTACATAACTATTTTCCTCCATTTTACAGCTGAAGAACTTGTCGGAGACTTCATATCTCTCGACCCGGGCATGAGCTTGGAAAACCAATTTCAGCTCCTCGAACATCTCATATGCTCCATGTTTCTCAAAACGCTTTTGGAGACCCGGTTCTAAGCTGTAAAGCATGCCGCACTGAACGAGGGAGTAATCTTCAGCACGATGCTGCCAAGCGTTCATAACGTCTTGGTTTTGTGGGATTGGTGCTTCACCTAGCGGTGCTTCTAGGACATAATCTTTCTTGGCTACTATGAGGATGAGCCTCAGGTTCCGGACCCAGTCCGTATAGTTGCTGCCATCATCTTTCAGCTTGGTTTTCTCTAGGAACGCGTTGAAATTGAGGACAACGTTGGCCATTTGATCTACAAGACATAGTGTAAAGATTTTAGACTAAATTCATGATAATTAAGTTCATCTAATCAAATTATTTAATGAACTCCCACTCAGATAGACATCCCTCTAGTCATCTAAGTGAAAACATGATCCGAGTTTAACTAGGCCGTGTCCGATCATCACGTGAAACGGACGAGTCAAGATCGGTGAACATCTCCATGTTGATCGTATCTTCCATACGACTCATGCTCGACCTTTCGGTCCTCCGTGTTCCGAGGCCATGTCTGTACATGCTAGGCTCGTCAAGTCAACCTAAGTGTATTGCGTGTGTCCCGAGGCCATGTCTGTACATGCTAGGCTCGTCAACACCCGTTGTATTCGAACGTTAGAATCTATCACACCCGATCATCACGTGGTGCTTCGAAACAACGAACCTTCGCAACGGTGCACAGTTAGGGTGAACACTTTCTTGAAATTATTATAAGGGATCATCTTACTTACTACCGTCGTTTTAAGCAAATAAGATGCAAAAACATGATAAACATCACATGCAATCAATTAGTGACATGATATGGCCAATATCATCATGCTCCTTTGATCTCCATCTTCGGGGCACCATGATCATCTTCGTCACCGGCATGACACCATGATCTCCATCATCATGATCTCCATCATCATGATCTCCATCATTGTGTCTTCATGAAGTCGTCACGCCAACGATTACTTCTACTTCTATGGCTAACGCGTTTAGCAACAAAGTAAAGTAAATTACATGGCGTTATTTAATGACACGCAGGTCATACAAAATAATAAAGACAACTCCTATGGCTCCTGCCTGTTGTCATACTCATCGACATGCAAGTCGTGATTCCTATTACAAGAATATGATCAATCTCATACATCACATATATCATTCATCACATCTTCTGGCCATATCACATCACATAGCACTTGCTGCAAAAACAAGTTAGACGTCCTCTAATTGTTGTTGCAAGTTTTTTACGTGGTTTGTAGGTTTCTAGCAAGAACGTTTCTTACCTACGTATGACCACAACGTGATTTACCAATTTCTATTTACCCTTCATAAGGACCCTTTTCATCGAATCCGTTCCGACTAAAGTAGGAGAGACAGACACCCGCTAGCCACCTTATGCATCTAGTGCATGTCAGTCGGTGGAACCTGTCTCACGTAAGCGTACGTGTAAGGTCGGTCCGGGCCGCTTCATCCTACAATGCCGCCGAAACAAGAAAAGACTAGTAGCGGCAAGAAGAATTGGCAAACTCAACGCCCACAACTGCTTTGTGTTCTACTCGTGCATAGTAACTACGCATAGGCCTGGCTCATGATGCCACTGTTTGGGAATCGTAGCATAATTTTAAAATTTTCCTACGCTCACCAAGATGCATCTATGGAGTATACTAGCAACGAGGGGAAAGGAGTGCATCTACATACCCTTGTAGATCGCGAGCGGAAGCGTTCCAATGAACGTGGATGACGGAGTCGTACTCGCCGTGATCCAAATCACCGATGACCGAGTGCCGAACGGACGGCACCTCCGCGTTCAACACACGTACGGTGCAGCGACGTCTCCTCCTTCTTGATCCAGCAAGGGGGAAGGAGAGGTTGATGGAGATCCAGCAGCACGACGGCGTGGTGGTGTATGTAGCGGGTCTCGGCAGGGCTTCGCCGAGCTTCTGCGAGAGAGAGAGAGGTGTTGCAGGGGAGGAGGGAGGCGCCCAAGGCTGTAGGTTGCTGCCCTCCCTCTCCCCCCCTTTATATAGGCCCCCTGGGAGGGGGGGGGACGCCGGCCAGATCCCATCTATGGTGGGGGGCGGCGGCCAAAGGGGGGAAGGGGGTGCCTTGCCCCCCAAGGCAAGTGGGAAGCCCCCACCCTAGGGTTCCCAACCCTAGGCGCATGGGGGGAGGCCCAAGGGGGGCGCCCCAGCCCACTAAGGGCTGGTTCCCTTTCACTTTCAGCCCACAGGGCCCTCCGGGATAGGTGGCCCCACCCGGTGGACCCCCGGGACCCTTCCGGTGGTCCCGGTACAATACCGGTAACCCCCGAAACTTTCCCGGTGGCCGAAACTGGACTTCCCATATATAATTCTTCACCTCCGGACCATTCCGGAACCTCTCGTGACGTCCGGGATCTCATCCGGGACTCCGAACAACTTTCGGGTTTCCGCATACACATATCTCTACAACCCTAGCGTCACCGAACCTTAAGTGTGTAGACCCTACGGGTTCGGGAGACATGCAGACATGACCGAGACGCTTCTCCGGTCAATAACCAACAGCGGGATCTGGATACCCATGTTGGCTCCCACATGTTCCACGATGATCTCATCGGATGAACCACGGTGTCGAGGATTCAATCAATCCCGTATGCAATTCCCTTTGTTAATCGGTATGTTACTTGCCCGAGATTCGATCGTCGGTATCCCAATACCTTGTTCAATCTCGTTACCGGCAAGTCTCTTTACTCGTACCGCAATGCATGATCCCGTGACTAACGCCTTAGTCACATTGAGCTCATTATGATGATGCATTACCGAGTGGGCCCAGAGATACCTCTCCGTCACACGGAGTGACAAATCCCAGTCTCGATCCATGCCAACCCAACAGACACTTTCGGAGATACTCGTAGTGCACCTTTATAGTCACCCAGTTACGTTGTGACGTTTGGCACACCCAAAGCACTCCTACGGTATCCGGGAGTTGCACGATCTCATGGTCTAAGGAAAAGATACTTGACATTGGAAAAGCTCTAGCAAACGAAACTACACGATCTTTTATGCTTTGCTTAGGATTGGGTCTTGTCCATCACATCATTCTCCTAATGATGTGATCCCGTTATCAATGACATCCAATGTCCATAGTCAGGAAACCATGACTATCTGTTGATCAACGAGCTAGTCAACTAGAGGCTTACTAGGGACACGTTGTGGTCTATGTATTCACACATGTATTACGATTTCCGGACAATACAATTATAGCATGAACAATAGACAATTACCATGAACAAAGAAATATAATAATAACCATTTATTATTGCCTCTAGGGCATATTTCCAACAGGAGCATCAAGTGTTGATGGTTAACTAACAAGACCACTAGTTTGAAGAAAAAGGGTCAGGGAAAGAAGGGGAACTTCAAGAAGAATGGCAAGCAAGTTGCCACTCCCGGGAAGAAGCCCAAAGCTGGACCTAAGCCTGAAACTGAGTGCTTCTACTGCAAAGGGACTGGTCACTGGAAGCGGAACTGCCCCAAGTATTTGGTGGATAAGAAGGATGGAAAAGTGAACAAAGGTATATTTGATATACATGTTATAAATGTGTACTTTACTAGTGTTCATAGTAGTCCATGGGTATTTAATACCGGTTCAGTTGCTAAGACTAGTAACTCGAAACAGGAGTTGCAAAATGAACAGAGACTAGTTAAGGGCGAGGTGACGATGTGTGTTGGAAGTGATTCCAAGGTTGATAATATCACGATCGCATACTCCCTCTAACTTCGAGATTAGTGTTGAACCTAAATAAATGTTATTTGGTGTTTGCGTTGAGCATGAGTATGATTGGATCATGTTTATTGCAATACGGTTATTCATTTAAGTCAGAGAATAATTGTTGTTCTGTTTACATGAATAAAACCTTCTATGGTCATATACCCAATGTAAATGGTTTATTGAATCTCGATCGTAGTAATACACATATTCATAATATTGATGCCAAAAGATGCAAAGTTGATAATGATAGTGCAACATACTTGTGGCACTGCCATTTTTGTCATATTGGTGTAAAGCGCATGAAGAAACTCCATGCAGATGGACTTTTGGAATCACTTTATTATGAATGATATGATACTTGTGAACCATGCCTCATGGGCAAGATGACTAAAACTTTGTTCTCCGGAACAATAGAGCGAGCTGATGACTTAGTGGATATAATACATATTGATGTATGCGGTCCGATGAGTGTTGAGGCACGCGACGGGTATCGTTATTTTCTGACCTTCACACATGATTTGAGCAGATATGGGTATATCTACTTAACGAAACACAAGTCTGAAACATTTGAAAAGTTCAAAGAATTTCAGAGTGAAGTGGAGAATCATCGTAACAAGAAAATAAAATTTCTACGATCTGATCGCGGAGGCGAATATTTGAATTATGAGTTTGGCCTTCATTTAAAACAATGTGGAATAGTTTCACAACTCACGCCACCTGGAACACCACAGTGTAATGGTGTATCCGAACGTCATCACCGTACTTTATTAGATATGGTGCGATCTATGATGTCTCTTACCGATTTACCACTATCGTTTTGGGGTTATGCATTAGAGACAGCTGAATTCACATTAAATAGGGCATTGTCTAAATCTGTTGAGACGACGCTGTATGAACTGTGGTTTGGCAAGAAACCTAAGCTGTCGTTTCTTAAAGTTTGGGGTTGAGACACTGTAGGATCGAAAGTATGTCTAGAGGGGGGGGGGGGGTTATTAGACTACTTGACCAAATAAAAATCTAGCCTTTTCCCAATTTTAAGTCCTGGCAGATTTTAGCAACTTAACACAAGTCAAGCAATCAACCTTCACATGCAATTCTAAGAGTATAGCAGCGGAATGTAAATCATTGCATATGAAGGTAGAAGGGAGGAGTTTGGAGGGAGCAAACGCAATGTAGACACGGAGATTTTTGGCGTGGTTCCGATAGATGGTGCTATCGTACATCCATGTTGATGGAGACTTCAACCCACGAAGGGTAATGGTTGCGCGAGTCCACGGAGGGTCCACGAAGAAGCAACCCTGCCTATCCCACCATGGCCGTCGCCCACGAAGGACTTGCCTCACTAGGGTAGATCTTCACGAAGTAGGCGATCTCCTTGCCCTTACAAACTCCTTGGTTCAACTCCACAATCTTGACGGAGGCTCCCAAATGACACCTAACCAATCTAGGAGACACCACTCTCCAAAAGGTAATAGATGGTGTGTTGATGATGAACTCCTTGCTCTTGTGCTTCAAATGATAGTCTCCCCAACACTCAACTCCCTCTCACAGATTTGGATATGGTGGAAAGATGATTTGAGTGGAAAGCAACTTGGAGAAGGCTAGAGACCAAGATTCTTGTGGTTGGATTTGGTCTCAACACATGCGTAGGTGGTTCTCTCTCAGAAAATGAGTAGTGGAAGTTTAGGCACGTTCTGATGGCTCTCTCCTGAATGGAGAAGGGGGTGGAGGGGAATATATAGCCTCCACACAAAATCTAACCGTTACACACAACTGACCAAACTCGGTGGGACCAAATAGTAAAACTCGGTGAGACCGACCTGGTTCAAAATGTGAACGTTAGGATTTTCGGTGGGATCGATACGATCAACTCGGTGAGACCGATGTGCTAGGTTAGGGTAGAACCTCATCTCGGTGAGACCAATCACATGAACTCGGTGAGACCGATTTCAGCAATAAGCAAACAGAGACTTGGTCAGGCAAACTCGGTGGGACCGATCGTTCATTTCGATGAGACCGAAACATTACGAAAAGGAAACAGAGAGTTTGCATTGCCAACTCGGTGGGACCGATTGCTCATCTCGGTTAGACCGAAACATTACAAAGGGAAGCAGAGAGTTTGCAATCCCATCTCGGTGAGACCGAGATCCCTATCGGTGAGACCAAACTGATTAGGGTTTCTGGCTATGGATATGTCAAATGAACTCGGTGGCGCCGGATAGATCAAATCGGAAATATGTGGAAATGAGAAAGTGGTTGAGGGCTTTTGGAGCATATCACTAAGCATTTTTAGCAAGCAAGCCATTAAGCTATACCTCATCCCCTTTTAATAGTATTGGCTTTTCCCATGGACTCAATGTGATCTTGGATCACTAAAATGAAAATGTAGAGTCTTGAGCTTTTGCCAATATGTGTCCTTAGCATTTTGAGGGGTCCACATCTCTAGTCCATGCTATACAAATCATTGAACTTTCTGAAACATTAATCTTGAATGGAAATTAGTTCAATGAGCTATATGTTGTTATGAATTACCAAAACCACCCAGGGATTAGTTGCACTTTCAATCTCCCCCTTTTTGGTAATTGATGACAACATATAGATCAAAGCTTCGACAAATGATAATATAAATGAAGTACATCGTCGCTTTGAGAAGTATGTGATAAGCAAGAGCTCCCCCTAAATTTATGCATTATTTAAAATTTTCTTTTGAATGCCAATGCACAATCGATTAGGATCATGGGTTACTCTTCCATGTCACATACATCTTGGTGGAGCGCTCAAAATGATAGAATATGAAATATGCACTCATCACCAAGACAAATATGATAGATCATACACAAGAGATAAGATATCATCATTGAAGCATAGCATAATGAAGCATAGTATGATCCACCACATGATCATAAGAGTATCTCACACACAAGCACAAATATTGTAGCAAGCACAAGCAAATAAAGTAGTAAGAGAGACAAAAGAAGAAGAACACACTCTCTCTCGAAGCCTATGATCTATACACTTTCTACCCCTTTGGCAACTAGTTACCAAAAAGCTCAAAAATGCATAGTGCTATACGGCACTCTAAGCATGATCTCCGGGAGCTCCAGAGTGCGAAGATGGCATGGAGAGAACAACATCTGCGAAGACTTCGGCTGCCGTTTGAGGAACTGGAGGGGTTGCCACTGAGTCTGTGGCTGCAGGAGCTGAAGTTGTAGCCCTAGTGTCTATCACTGGCACTGCTGCAGACCTTTGTGCTCTAGGCACCTTGTGATATGCATATGTGGTTGTCCTATCACTCCTATCCTCAAGCTCTTCTTGTATCTTCTCCACTGAAGTCTGAATCTCAGTGACTTTGACATCCAAGTCATGTAGCTTTGTCTCAAAGATCCTCTCAAGGCTCTCTTGATTTCGAGTCAGGGTAGCTAGTCCTTTCTCTATTCTCACAGTGGCCTCAAGCAGATAGCTGAGCTGGTCCTGCTTGGTCTTGAGATTGACTGCAGAAGGATCTAGAATCTTTGAAGCTTTTTCAGCCTGTGCCTTATCTCTCTTCTCTTGAGCCTCAACAGAAGTTGGATGTGAAGCATCCATCACAATAGTGTTATCCTCAAAATCAGGCGTCAAGGGAAGGTGCTCTCTGTCCAACAAGTATGTGCCTATGGCCATCTTGGAATTTATGAGCATCTTAATTTGTGGAGCATATCCACATGATCTCTTCTGATCAGCAGCAGTCCTCTTGATTGTCTCTACAATCAGTGTCATCACTTTGAACTTTTGTCGCACATCAAACATATGTAGCAAATTCATGGAATGCCCTCTTACCATCCTGTGATCTCCATACTTGGGCAACAATGTCTGCCTGAGAATAGTATTGATTGTGGGCAGTCCTGAGAGAACGTAATACACTAAGCCAAACTTGTGATGTTCCAAGGCTGCATCAGGAATCTCCTTGTACATATGTGCCATGGAGCTGTGTCCTTTCCTGGGCTTGGCATACACATCAGTATCATCCTCATGCTCTTCAGGGGCATTTACCAGCTTTGCCCACTCAACAACTGTAGACTGGTACCTAGTACCCTTAGTCATCCATGCAATCTTGCCATCTGGGTAGAAGTGAGCTCTGGAGTAAAACTACATGATCAACTCATCATTCCATTTGGTCAATTGTTGACGCACAAAAGCATCAACTCCATTCATTCTGAAGCTCTCATGAACTCCAGGAAAGTGATCTTCATTGTTGTGAATGTAAGTCCAGTCAACCCATCTCATATCACTGACAATGGGCTTCTTGTCTAGTAGCACAGTCTCATAGAAGTCATGTTGTTCCTTAGTGTGGAACCCGTAGTCTACAACAGTCCTTCTTCTTGCAGCATAGGAGTCTGACTGTCTCCATAATCTGAGACCTACATCCTTCCTTATCTTCATGTTTTCAGCCATAGGATGTGTACCATCAGGATCTGGGATCTTGGGCTTGAATTTCTTAAGCACTTGGGCTTCTTCTTCTTCTTCTTCCATTTCAGGCACTGGGCCCTTGTTCTTCTCAGCAGCTGGTATGTTCCTAGTTGATCTCTTTGGTGCTGCATGCTTAGAAGCTTGAGCAGCAGTAGCAGCCTTGGGGGCAGACTTGGGCTTTGATGGAGTAGCCCCTAACTTGATGGCATCCCCCATCAACTTCTGTGTCTTGGGAACTGGTGCATTATCTTCTTCATCATCCTCATCATGGGCCTCTCATCATAGAGGATCTGCCAATCACCCTGGCTATGGTCTTCTTGACCCTTTCCTTTCTCTTCTTGCCCTCACCAGCCTCCTTTTGTTCAAGAGTGAACTCAATGGTTTCCTATGTTGAGGCTCTGGCTTTGGACATTGGCACTCTCTTGGCAGGAGCTTTCTTGTGCAACCCTGGCTTGGTTGCAGCAGCAGCATATTCCTTTTTCAACACTTTCTTCTTTGAGGTGACCTCTTCATCAACGACAAAGTCCTCATCTTCAGAATCTGAATTTCTCTTCTTCCTTGTCATTGTTGCTGCTTTGGACAAGTTGCTTGGGGTGCTTCTGCTACCCTCATCATAGCTGTCAGAGGGACTAGTGCCCTCACTCAAGCGAACCTGTTCTTCAGACTTGTTCTGGCTGTCACTTTGATCTGACATGGCTCACACTGAAAGCTGACCCTGTGAACAGATATAGTTGAGACAGAGTGGATGAGCATCACAAAGTGCAGAGATTTTGCAAAACAATTGAGTCAGAAACTTAGTTTTAGTTTTCTATAGAAAGCATTTCGGAGCTACCGATTTGTTAAACTCGGTGACACCGAAGCAATATTAGAGTCTAAACTAGTGAAATCAGTCAGACCGAGACACAGTTCAGTGACTCGAGATTGCTAGGGTTTCACTGAGAGTCAAACTCGGTCACACTGATTTGTAAGTTTCGGTCAGACCAAAAATCACAAGTGCAATGGCCTAAGCCAAATCGGTGAGACCAATTTCTACAACTCGGTCGGTCCGAGATGAATTTGGCGGAAACCTAACCCTAAGTTTTCAAATCAAAACTAATCTAAAGGAAGTTTTTGCTCGATAGAATAATCTCAAACGTGGCAAAAATCATGGCATTGTCTTCATGCTAAGAATCGGAGTGAGAAAGAACAAAGGATCAAACTCATACCCTAACTTGGCGATGAGCTCGCTACGGCGACAACGACGGCGAATATTTCTGTTGACAGCGGCGGAGACCAGTGGCAGGAGGTCGCTGGCGACGAGGAGACCATCCGGAGACCTCGAGTAGGTAGAGCTGGACAGGCGTGGGCGAAGGGTTTCGGATAAATTTCCAAAATTCAACCTGTTGGTATATATATCCAGACCCTGTCGGTTTGACCGAGTGGAACGACTCAATGGCACCGAGATGCAGAATCACAAGTGGTTACTGAAACTCGCTGTGACCGAACTGTTCAAATCGGTTGCACCGAGATTAAAACCTAGATCAACTCAATGAACTCAGTATGACCGAAAGGGATGGATCGGTCAGACCGAAATACACTAAGAGGTTTTGGAGGTTTAAGTCTATGACGAATCCGTGGCTCTGAGTCCTCGTCACCCAGAGGGTTCGAATCTGACTTGATCAAACTTTGTGATGTAGCATGAATAGAGTTTGAGACGATAAAAGCATAGATAGCTAGAGAGAGTACTTAGGCATTCTTGTCCATCCATTTGGCAAAAGAAAAGATCAAACAAACAAAGCAACAAATGGATGTCCTCGAATGAAGAAAATCATGCATCTGGCATGCTCACACAATAAGATGGCAAATGAAATATGTGGCAAAGCATGCACAAACACTCTAGCATCTATCAAGCAATTGGCAATGACTAGGTCATCTATATATGAGTATATTGACTGAGGAGTCAAATGAGAACATTTAATCATAGGTCATACTCATCGTTTAAGCACAAGTGGGGTTACCACTTTTACATAAAGCTTTGTTGTGTTCACACCATTAGAGTTGCTTTAGCTCAATTCTTAGAGTAAAGCTGCCCATAGATGTGATATCCCCCTAAAAGGGATGAACTAACCTTGGGTTTTGTCGATGATGACTTCATGTAGGTGTTGAAGATGTAGATGCTCAATGTTGATGTAAATCATTTGGAGCAATCCGTTGGAGTGAGTTGCACTTTCAAGACCTACATGGGCTAGTCCCACAAGGAACATACAAGGATATCCATAGACATAGAGTGAAGTACACACAAGATGATGTCTATGAAAGCATTAGGTTACCTTGTCCCTTGACTTACCAACAAGAGGGTTTGTGACTCCTTGAACTTGTGCAAGATGTGGAGGTTGATTGCACTTGTCCTTGCCAATATGAATAAGAGTGAAGTATGTTGGCGGAGTCACCCTCAAGAACTCTCTAGTTCTTCTTCTTCGGGATCCACATCATCTTGATGGGAATCCTTGGAGTTGTAGTCGTACTTGATGAAGTAGAACTTGATGTAGTCTTGGGAACCCACTTGACCAAAGCCTTAGGAGCTTCTTCAAATACATTAATCTCCTCTTGAAGCTTGTCCTTGCCTTTTAGCTTGTGGTCTTGTGGTGGAAGATCATCTTGAGCTTGTGTCCGCTTGAAGGAAGTAGGATCATACTTCTCTTGCTGAGGAACAAACTTTGTCTTAGGGTATTGATCTTCTTCCCACTCAACTCCATTGGCATTGAACTTTCGTTCAAAACCAACACCTTGATTCTTCCGGTGCCTTCCTTGCTTGCATACAATTTCCTCAAATTGCTTACTTTCGGCAAGGCTCTTGTAAACACCTTTCTCTATAATTCCTTTCAATAAGCTATTTTCTTGCTCAAGTGTAACTTGGCTAAGAGGATCATTAGTGGAATCAAGAGAACTACTAGCAGCAACAATATTGGATTTAGCATGATTATTGTTACTACTAGAAGAAGAATCTTTCTTACTCTTGTTGCTAGATTTTACTTGTGGCATGTAAGTAGACAAGACTAAACGAACTTTTCTTACGAAGATCATCATTAATTGCTTTTAAGAACCCATGCTCTTGCTCTAGATTGAGCTTTTGGAAGCGTAGCTTCTCATGAGTCTTTAAAAGCTCTCGATGATCTTCTAAGGTAGTTTCATGAGCTAACTTAAGAGTGTTTAGTTCTTTAGTTAGATGCTCAATCTCCTTCTTATCATCGTCATTCATTTTATCTTGATTAGCATGATTAATAGCAAGTTCATCATAGTTTTCATCACTAGAGTTGTCAACAAGTAAATCATCATCACCTAGCAAATCATCTTCATCACTATTGAAATCAACATACTCAGGGTGTGATACCTTTGGGCCTTTAGCCATGAAGCATCTTCCAATTCCTTCATTTGTTGAGTCAAAGATGTCATAGGAGTTGGTTGACACAAGCGCTAGACTGGCAACACCTTCATCTTGAGTATATTTGGAGTCGGAGTGATAACTTCTCTCGGAGTGGTTGTCAGAGTTGGAGCCGGATACCCATTCACCAACATGAGCTTGATGTCTTCGCTTTGTATAGTTCCTTGATGACTTGTCCTTCCTTTCTGAATCCTTGCTTTTCCGAGAGGTTCTTCGTTCATAACAATCATATCTACTCCTTCTCTCTCTTGGAGGTGATTCTTCTCTTTTGCTTCTTCTTTTAGGTGAGTCTTCTCTTTTTTTGTAGGGAGCCGCACACTCATTGGAGTAGTGTCCGGGTATTCCACAATTGTAGCAATTTCGTTCACGACTAGAAAATCTTTTGTCATTGTAGGACCTTGACTTGGAACTTCTTTCTTTGCTTCTATTCTTGTAGAACTTGTTGAAGTTCTTCACCATTAGGTTCAATTCTTCATTGAAGACTTGTTTCTCACTTGATGATGTAGGAGCATCACATGAGGCTTTGTAAGCACCACTAGACTTGTTGTGAAGCTCTTCTGTATCCTTGAGTGACATCTCATGAGAAACAATTCTACCAATGACTTCTGTTGGCTTGAGATCTTTGTAATTGGGCATCATTTGGATCAATGTGCACACGGTATCATATTTTCCATCCAAGGCTCTTAGGATCTTCTTGATGATGAATCAATCGGTCATCTCTTCACTTCCTAAGCCGACAATCTCATTTGTGATGAGAGCAAGCCTAGAGTACATTTCAGTGACACCTTCACCATCCTTCATTTTGAATTTGTCAAGTTGACTTTGAAGCACATCCAATTTGGATTCCTTGATGGAGTCGGTACCTTCGTGCATATCAATCAAACTATCCCAAATTTCCTTTGCATTCTCAAGACGGCTGATTTTGTTGAATTCTTCGGGGCATAATCCGTTGAAGAGGACATTGCAAGCTTGAGCATTGTATTGCAACATCTTCAATTCTTCAGTGGTAGCTTCGTAATTTGGTTCTCTCCAATCGAAGAATTCACCTTGCAAGCCAATACACACAATAGCCCAAACGGCGGGGTTATGTCCAAGAATATGCATTTTCATCTTATGCTTCCAACTAGCAAAATTAGTACCATCAAAGTGAGGACCTCTACGGTGGTAATTTCCCTCGCTAGACGGTATACTCTCCTAGGTTTTGAAACCAAGGCTATGATCACCAAAGCTATGGAAATCAAGGCAAATTGAGACCAAAGCTCTGATACCACTTGTAGGATCGAAAGTATATCTAGAGGGGGGAGGGTGATTAGACTACTTGACCAAATAAAAATGGGACAATTGCATTTTGACCCCTAGTTGGTTCCTACCCACGGGTTTTGCCCTTACTTTTCGAGCTTTCTCAGTTTTGCCCTTACTTTTTCCGTCGTGGTCCCTCGAATGCCCTTTGACCGTTTGACCAAAACTTTGAAATTCTTAACTAATTCATATGAACTCAGAAAAAAGCAAATAAGATATCAAAATGTTCAGATAAACATTACCTTTATGTGCATATCATTTGCATTCAGGACAAAAGCACCCTTTAAACTACCTGAGGTAATTAATGTTATTAACATTATTAAAAATAAAAAGGTATAAACAATATTTTTTTCATGAATAAAAATTACATGCAAATGTAGGTGATGTTTTATGAACATCCAGATATCTTATGTGGATTTTTCTGAGTTCGTATCATATTGTTATGAATGTTCTAACGACTTTGATCATTATTTGGAAACTTCATAACAAGTTGATACGAACTCAGAAAAATGCAAATAAGATATCAGGATGTTCAGAAAACATCACCTACATTTGCATGTAATTTTTATTCATGAAAAAATATTGTTTATACCTTTTTATTTTTAATAATGTTAATAACATTAATTACCTGAGGTAGTTTAAACGATGCTTTTGTCCTGAATGCAAATGATATGCACATAAAGTTAATGTTTATCTGAACATTTTGATATCTTATTTGCATTTTCTGAGTTCATATGAATTAGTTATGAATTTTCAAAGTTTTGGTCAAATGGTAAAAGGGCATTCGAGGGATCTCGATGGAAAAAGTAAGGGAAAAACTGAGCAAGCCCGAAAAGTAAGGGCAAAACCCGTGGGTAGGAACCAACTAGGGGTAAAAATGCAATTGTCCCAATAAAAATCTAGCCTTTTCCCAATTTTAAGTCTTGGCAGATTTGAGAAACTTAACACAAGTCAAGCAATCAACCTACACATACAATTCTAAGAGTATAGCAGCAGAATGTAAATCATTGCATATGAAGGTAAAAGGGAGGAGTTTGGAGGGAGCAAACACAATGTAGACAGGGAGATTTTTGGCGTAGTTCCGATATATGGTGCTATCGTACATCGATGTTGATGGAGACTTCAACCCACGAAGGGTAACGGTTGCGCGAGTCCAAGGAGGGCTCCACCCATGAAGGGTCCATGAAGAAGCAACCTTGTCTATCCCACCATGGCCGTCGCCCATGAAGGACTTGCCTCACTAGGGTAGATCTTCACGAAGTAGGCGATCTCCTTGCCCTTACAAACTCCTTGGTTCAACTCCACAATCTTGACGGAGGCTCCCAAGTGACACCTAACCAATCTAGGAGGAACCACTCTGCAAAAGGTAATAGATGGTGTGTTGATGATGAACTCCTCGCTCTTGTGCTTCAAATGATAGTCTCCCCAACAGTCAACTCTCTCTCACAGATTTGGATATGTTGGAAAGATGATTTGAGTGGAAAGCAACTTGGGGAAGGCTAGAGATCAAGATTCTCGTGGTTGGATTGGAATGTC
The DNA here is from genome assembly GCF_018294505.1 of Triticum aestivum. Lineage (NCBI taxonomy): Eukaryota > Viridiplantae > Streptophyta > Magnoliopsida > Poales > Poaceae > Triticum > Triticum aestivum. The sequence goes on from NC_057802.1 coordinate 65,609,117, forward strand.
TTGGTCTCAACACATGAGTAGGTGGTTCTCTCTTAGAAAATGAGTAGTGGAAGTGTAGGCACGTTCTGATGGCTCTCTCCTGAATGGAGAAGGGGGTGGAGGGGAATATATAACCTCCACACAAAATTTAACCGTTACACACAATATACCAAACTCGTTGGGACCGAATAGTAAAACTCGGTGAGACCGACCTGGTTCAAAATGTGAACGTTAGGCTTTTCGGTGGGACCGATATGATCAACTCAGTGAGACCGATGTGCTAGGGTTAGGGCAGAACCTCATCTCGGTGAGACCGATCACATGAACTCGGTGAGACCGATTTCAGTAATAAGCAAATAGGGACTTGGTCAGGCAAACTCGGTGGGATCGATCGCTCATTTCGGTGAGACCGAAACGTTACAAAAAGGAAACAGAGAGTTTGCATTGCCAACTCGGTGGGACCAATCGCTCATCTCGGTTAGACCGAAACGTTACGAAGGGAAACAGAGAGTTTGCAACCTCATCTCGGTGAGACCGAGATCCCTATCGGTGAGACCGAGCTGATTAGGATTTCTGGCTATGGATATGTCAATTGAACTCGATGGCGCCGGATAGATCAAATCGATGGGGCCGAGTTTGACTTTTAGGTTTAGGACATATGTGGAAATGCGAAAGTGATTGAGGGCTTTTGGAGCATATCACTAAGCATTTTGAGCAAACAAGCCATTAAGCAACACCTCATCCTATTTTAATAGTATTGACTTTTCCTATGGACTCAATGTGATCTTGGATCACTAAAATGAAAATGTAGAGTCTTGAGCTTTTGCCAATATGTGTCCTTAGCATTTTGAGGGGTCCACATCTCTAGTCCATGCCATACCAATCGTTGAACTTTCTAAAACATTAATCTTGAATGGATATTAGTTCAATGAGCTATATGTTGTTATGAATTACCAAAACCACCCGGGGATTAGTTGCACTTTTAGGCACTTATGTCAAAAGGCTTCAGCCTGATAAGCTCGAACCTGAATCGGAGAAGTGCGTCTTCATAGGATACCCTAAGGAAACAATCGGGTACACCTTCTACCACAGATCCGAAGGCAAGATCTTTGTTGCTAAGAATGGAAACTTTCTAGAAAAGGAGTTTCTCTCGAAAGAAGTGAGTGGGAGGAAAGTAGAACTTGATGAGGTAATTGTACCTTCTCTCGAATTGGAAAGTAGCTCATCAGAGAAATCCATTCCCGTGATGCCTACACCAACTAGAGAGGAAGCTAATGATGATGATCATGAAACTTCAAATCAAGTTACTACCGAACCTCGTAGGTCAACCAGAGCATGTTCCGCACTAGAGTGGTATGGTAATCATGTCCTGGAAGTCATGTTACTAGATCATGACGAACCTACAAACTATGAAGAAGCTATGATGAGCCCAGATTCCGATAAAGGGCTTGAGGCCATGAAATCTGAGATAGGATCCATGTATGAGAACAAAGTGTGGACTTTGGTGGATTTTCCCGATGATCGGCGAGCCATAGAGAATAAATGGATCTTCTTGAAGAAGACTGACGCTGATGGTAATGTTACTGTCTACAAAGCTCGACTTGTCGCAAAAGGTTTTCGACAAGTTCAAGGGATTGATTACGATGAGACTTTCTCACCCGTAGCGATGCTTAAGTCCGTCCGAATCATGTTAGCAATTTGATTATGAAATCTGGCAAATGGATGTCAAAACTGCATTCCTTAATGGATATCTTAAAGAAGTGTTGTATATGATACAACCAGAAGGTTTTGTCAATCCTAAAGATGCTAACAAAGTGTGCAAGCATCTCGGAGTTGGAATATACGCTCTGATGAGGTGATCAAAGCATATGGTTTTATACAGACTTTTGGTGAACCCTGTATTTACAAGAAAGTGAGTGGGAGCTCTATATCATTTCTGATATTATATGTGGATGCCATATTGTTGATTGGAAATGATATATAATTTCTAGACAGCATAAAAGGATACTCGAATAAGAATTTTCAATAGAAGACCTCGATGAAGCTGCTTACATATTGGGCATCAAGATCTATAGAGATAGATCAAGACGCTTAATAGGACTTTCACAAAGCACATAACTTGACAAAGTTTCAAAGAAGTTCAAAATGGATCAGTCAAAAAAGGGTTCTTGCCTATGTTGCAAGGTGTGAAGTTGAGTAAGACTCAATGCCCGACCACGGCAGAAGATAGAGAGAGAATGAAAGTCATTCCCTATGCCTCAGCCATAGGTTCTATAAAGTATGCCATGCTGTGTACCAAACCTGTTGTGTACCTTACCATGAGTTTGGCAAGGGGGTACAATAGTGATCCAGGAGTAGATCACTAGACATCGGTCAGAATTATCCTTAGAGGACTAAGGAAATGTTTCTCGATTATGGAGGTGATAAAGAGTTCGTCGTAAAGAGTTACGTCGATGCAATCTTTTACACTGATCCAGATGACTTTGAGTCTCAATCTTGATACATATTAAAAGTGGGAGCAATTAGCTAGAGTAGCTCCATGCAGAGCATTGTAGACATAGAAATTTGCGAAATACATATGGATCTGAATGTGGCAGACCCATTGACTAAAATTCTCTCACAAGCAAAACATGATCACACCTAAGTACTCTTTGAGTATTAATCACATGGCGATGTGAACTAGATTATTGACTCTAGTAAACTTTTTGGGTGTTGGTCACATGGCGATGTGAACTATGGGTGTTAAATCACATGGTGATGTGAGCTAGATTATTGACTCTAGTGCAAGTGGGAGACTGAAGGAAATATGCCGTAGAGGCAATAATAAAGTTGTTATTTTATATTTCCTTATTCATGATAAATGTTTATTATTCATGCTAGAATTGTATTGACCGGAAACCTAAATACATGTGTGAATACATAGACAAACATTTGTCCCTAGTGAGCCTCTACTTGACTAGCTCGTTGATCAAAGATGGTTAAGGTTTCCTAACCATGGACATGAGTTGTCATTTAATAATGTGATCACATCATTAGGAGAATGATGTGATGGACAAGACCCATCCGTTAGCTTAGCATATTGATCGTTCAGTTTTATTGCTATTGCTTTCTTCATGTCAAATACATATTCCTTCGACTATGGGATTATGCAACTCCCGGATACTGGAGGAATGCCTTATGTGCTATCAAACGTCACAACGTAACTGGGTGATTATAAAGATGCTCTACAGGTATTTCCGAAGGTGTCTATTGAGTTGGCATAGATCCAGATTAGGATTTGTCACTCCGAGTTTCAGAGAGGTATCTCTGGGCCTTTCGGTAATACACATCATAAGCTTGCAAGCAAACGACTAAGGAGTTGGTCACGAAGTGATGTATTACGGAACGAGTAAAGAGACTTTTCGGTAACGAGATTGAACTAGGTATGAAGATACCGACAATCGAATCTCGGGCAAGTAACATACTGATGGACAAAGGGAATTACGTATGTTGTCATAACGGTTCGACCAATAAAGATCTTCATAGAATATGTAGGAGCCAATATGGGCATCCAGGTTCCGCTATTGGTTATTGACCGAGAGGTGTCTCGGTCATGTCTACATAGTTCTCGAACCCGTAGGGTCCGCATGCTCAACGTTCGATGACGATATTGTATTATATGAGTTATGTGATTTGGTGACCGAATGTTATTTGGCGTCCCGGATGAGATCACGGACATGACGAGGAGTGTCGAACTGGTCGAAAGGTAAAGATTGATATATAGGATGATAGTATTCGGACATCGGAAGTGTTCCAGAGTGTATCGGGTATTTATCGGAGTACCGGAGGGGTTATTGTAACCCCCGGGAGAGGTATATGGGCCATAAGAGGGGAGCACACCAGCCCACAAGGGGTGGTGCACCCCCCTTAGGCAGGAGGCCAAATAGGAGAAGGAGGTGAGGGGGTTCGCCCCCTCCTTCTCTTCTTCCCTCTTCCCTTTTTCCTTCCGGTGATTATGGTAGGGGGGCGGCGAATTGGGGAAGACCCCAAGTAGGATTCAGCCTACTTGGGGCGGCCCAATGTTGGGGATCGTTGCAGAAATTTAAAATTTTCTACGTATCACCAAGATCAATCTATGGAGTCATCTAGAAATGAGAGAGAGGGGAGTGCATCTACATACCCTTGTAGATCGCACGCGGAAGCGTTCAAGAAAACGGGGTTGATGGAGTCGTACTCGTCGTGATCCAAATCACCGATGATCCTAGCGCCGAACGGACGGCACCTCCGCGTTCAACACACGTACGGAGCGGGGACGTCTCCTCCTTCTTGATCCAGCAAGGGGGGAGGAGAAGTTGATGGAGATCCAGCAGCACGACGGCGTGGTGGTGGAAGTAGCGGGATCCCGGCAGGGCTTCGCCAAGCGCAAGCGGGGAGGAAGAGGTGTCACGGGAGGGAGGGAGGCGCCAGGGCTTGGGGTGCTGCTCCCATGCGCCTCCCCACTATATATAGGGGTGGAGGGGGCTGGTTTCTTGCCCTCCAAGTCCATTGGGGCGTTGGCAAAGGTGGGGGAAAGAAATCCCATCATTTCCCTTCCCCACCGATTGTTATCCCCCTTTTTTAGGGATCTTGATCTTATCCCTTCGGGATATGATCTTATTCCTTCTAAGGTGGGATCTTGGTGCGCCTTGACCAGGGGTGTGGGGCCTTGCCCCCACTACCCACGTTCATGTGGGTCCCCCCATGCAGGTGGGCCCCACTTCGGAACCTTCTAGAACCTTCCCGGTACAATACCGAAAAATCCCGAACATTTTCCGGTGGCCAAAATAGGACTTCCCATATATAAATCTTTACCTCCGGACCATTCCGGAACTCCTCGTGACGTCCGGGATCTCATCCGGGACTCCGAACAACTTTCGGTTAACCGCATACTAATATCTCTACAACTCTAGCGTCACCGAACCTTAAGTGTGTAGACCCTACGGGTTCGGGAGACATGCAGACATGACCGAGACGATTCTCCGGTCAATAACCAACAGCGGGATCTGGATACCCATGTTGGCTCCCACATGTTCCACGATGATCTCATCGGATGAACCACGATGTCGAGGATTCAATCAATCCCGTATACAATTCTCTTTGTCTATCGGTACGATACTTGCCCGAGATTCGATCGTCGGTATCCCGATACCTTGTTCAATCTCGTTACCGGCAAGTCTCTTTACTCGTTCCCGTAACACATCATCCCGTGTTCAACTACTTGAACACATTGAGCTCATTATGATGATGTCCTACCGAGTGGGCCCAGAGATACCTCTCCGTCACACGGAGTGACAAATCCCAGTCTCGATTCGTGCCAACACAACAGACACTTTCGGAGATACCCGTAGTGCACCTTTATAGCCACCCAGTTACGTTGTGACATTTGGTACAGCCAAAGCATTCCTATGGTATCCGGGAGTTACACAATCTCATGGTCTAAGGAACTGATACTTGACATTGCAGACGAACTACACGATCTTGTGCTATGCTTAGGATTGGGTCTTGTCCATCACATCATTCTCCTAATGATGTGATCCCGTTATCAATGACATCCAATGTCCATGGTCAGGAAACCGTAACCATCTATTGATCAACGAGCTAGTCAACTAGAGGCTCACTAGGGACATGTTGTGGTCTATGTATTCACACATGTATTACGGTTTCCGGATAACACAATTATAGCATGAACAATAGACAATTATCATGAACAAGGAAATATAATAATAACCATTTTATTATTGCCTCTAGGGCATATTTCCAACAGTCTCCCACTTGCACTAGAGTCAATAATCTAGTTCACATCGCCATGTGATTAACACTCATAGTCCACATCGCCATGTGACTACACCCAAAGAGTTTACTAGAGTCAATAATCTAGTTCACATCATCATGTGATTAAGACTCAATGAGTTCTAGGGTTTGATCATGTTCTGCTTGTGAGAGAGGTTTTAGTCAACGGGTCTGCAACATTCAGATCCGTGTGTACTTCGCAAATCTCTATTTCATATTGTAGATGTTGCTACTATGCTCCACTTGGAGCTATTCCAAATGGTTGCTCCATTATACGTATCCGGTTTGCTACTCAGAGTCATCCGGCTTGGTGTTAAAGCTTGCATCGACGTAACCCTTTACGCCGAATTCTTCATCACCTCCACAATCGAGAAAACATTTCCTTATTCCCAAGGACAATTTTGACCGCTGTCCAATGATCCACTCCTGGATCATTCTTATACCCCCTTGCCAGACACGTGGCAAGGCACATCGCGGTACACAGCATGGCATATCGTATAGAGCCTATGGCTAAGGCATAGGGGACGACCTTCGTCCTTTCTCTTTCTTCTGCCGTGGTCGAGCTTTAAGTCTTAACTTCACACCTTACAACTCAGGCAAGAACTCCTTCTTTGACTGATCCATCTTGAACTCCTTCAAGATCATGTCAAGGTATGTGTTCTGTGAAAGTCTTATCAGGCGTCTTGATCTATCTCTATAGATCTTGATACCCAATATGTAAGCAGTTTTACCAAGGTCTTCCTTTGAAAAACTCCATTCAAACAACCCTTTTTGTTTTCCAGAAATTCTACATCATTTCCGATCAACAATATGTCATCCACATATACTTATCAGAAATGTTGTAGTGCTCCCACTCACTTTCTTGTAAATACAAGTTTCTTGCAAACTTTGTATAAACCCAAAAACTTTGATCACCTCATCAAAGCGTATGTTCCAACTCCGAGATGCTTGCTCCAGTCCATAGAGGGATAGCTGGAGCTTGCATACCTTTTAGCATCCTTAGGATCGACAAAAACTTTCTGGTTGTATCACATACAGCCTGGTTGTATCACATACAGCCTTTCCTCACGGAAACCGTCAAGGAAACTTTTGTTTTGACATCCATCTGCCAGATTTCGTAAATGAAAATTCAGCAACTGCTAACATAATTCTAACAGACTTTAGCATCGCTATGATTGAGAGAGTCTCATCACAGTCAACTCCTTGAACTTGTCGGAAACTTCTTTGAGACAAGTCGAGCTTCATAAATGGTGACATTACCATCAGCGTCTGTCTTCTTCTTAAAGATCCATTTATTCTTAATGGCTTGCCGATCATTGGGCAAGTCCACCAAAGTCCATACTTTGTTCTCATACATGGATCCTATCTCGGATTTCATGGCTCCTAGCCATTTGTTGGAATCTGGGCCCACCATCGCTTCTCCATAGCTCATAGGTTCATCATTGTCCAACAACATGACCTTTAAGACAGGGTGACCACTCAGAAGTTGTATACACCCTTGTCGACCTACGAGGTTTGATAGTAACTTGATCTGAAGCTCCATGATCATCATCATTAGCTTTCTCTTCAACTGAGGCAAGTGCCACAGAAACATCTTTCTGTGCTGCGCTACTCTCTGATTGAAGTGAAGGTTCAACAACCTCATCAAGTTCTATCTTCCTCCCACTCAATTCTTTCGAGAGAAACTCTTTCTCGACAAAGGACCTGTTCATAGCGACAAACAATTTGCCCTCAGATCTGAGATAGAAGGTATACCCAATCGTCTTGTTTGGGTATTCTATGAAGACACAATTTTCGCTTTGGGTTCGAGCTTTTCTGGCCGAAGCCTATCGACATAAGCATCGTAGCCCCAAACCTTAAGAAACAACAACTTAGGTTTCTTGCCAAACCATAGTTCATACGGTGTCGTCTCCACGGACTTAGATGGTGCCCTATTTAAAGTGAATGTAGCTGTCTCTAATGCATAACCCCAAAACGATAGCGGTAGATCGGTAAGAGATATCATAGATCGCACCATAACCAATAGGGTGCGACTACGACGCTCGGACACACCATTACGCTATGGTGTTCCAGGTGGCGTCAACTGTGAAACGATTCCACCTTGTCTTTAGTGATTGCCAAACTCACAACTCAGATACTTTTCCCTTGATCAGATCGCAGGAACTTGATCTTCTTGTTATGATGATTCTCAACTTCACTCTGAAATTGCTTGAACTTTTCAAACGTTTCAGACTTATGCTTCATTAAGTAAATATACCCATATCTACTCAATTCATTGGTGAAGGTGAGAAAATAACGATATCCACCGCACGCGTCAACACTCATCGGATCGCACACATCAGCATGTATGATTTCCAACAAGTCACTTGCCCGTTCCATTGTTCCAGAAAACGGGGTTTTAGTCATCTTGCCAATGAGGCATGGCTCGCATGTGTCAAGTGATTCAAAATCAAGTGACTCCAAAACTCCATCGGCATGGAGGTTCTTCATGCGCTTTACACCAATATGACCTTAAGCGGCAGTGCCACAAAAGTGGTACTATCATTATCAACTCTACATCTTTTGGCATCAATGTTATGAACATGTGTATCACCACGATCGAGATTCAATAAACCATTCACATGGGGTGCATGACCATAGAAGGTGTTATTCATGTAAACAGAATAACCATTATTCTCTGACTTAAATGGATAACCGCATTGCAATAAACATGATCTAATCATGTTCATGCTCAACGCAGACACCAATGCAAACAACATTTATCTAGGTTCAACACTAATCTCGAAGGTAGAGGGAGCGTGCGATGGTGATCACATCAACCTTGGAAACACTTCCAACACGCATCGTCACCTCGCCCCTAGCTAGTCTCCGTTTATTCCGTAGCTTTTGTTTCGAGTTACCAATCTTAGCAACTGAACCGGTATCTAATACCCATGTGCTACTAGGAGTACTAGTAAGGTACACATCAATAACACATATATCAAATATACTTTTGTTGAAGTTGCCAGCCTTCTTATCTACCAAGTATTTGAGGCAGTTCCGCTACCAGTGACAGTTCCCCTAATAGAAGCACTTCGTCTCGGGTTTGGGTTCTTGGGTTTCTTCATTGGAGCGGCAACTGGCTTGCCATTCATGAAGTTTCCCTACTTGCCCTTTCCCTTCTTTGAAACTAGTGGTCTTGTTAACCATCAACACTTGATGCTCCTTCTTCATTTCTACTTCCGCGGCCTACCGCGAACTGCTCCGGGATCATCTCCATCCCCTGCATGTTATAGTTCATCACGAAGTTCTAGTAGCTTGGTGATAGCGACTGGAGAACTTTGTCAATCAATCTCTTATCTGGAAGATTAACTCCCACTTGATTCAAGCGATTGAAGTACCCAGACATTCTGAGCACATGCTCACTGGCTGAGCTATTCTCCTCCATCTTGTAGGCAAAGATCTTGTCAGAGGTCTCAAACCTCTCAACATGGGCATGAGCCTGAAATACCAATTTCAGCTCTTGGAATATCTCATATGTTCCATGGCGTTCAAAACGCTTTTGGAGCCCCGACTCTAAGCCGTAAAGGATGGCGCACTAAACTATCAAGTAGTCATCAGAACGTGTCTGCCAGATGTTCACAACATCCACAGACGACGCTAGAGGGGTTGGCACACCGAGCGGTGCATCAAGGACAGAAGCCTTCTGTGTAGCAGTGAGGACAATCCTCAGACTACGGCCCTAGTCCGCACAATTGCTCACAATAACTTTCAACTTAGTCTTTCTCTAGGAACGTATTAAAACAGGGAGCTTAAGCACGAGCTATTGATCTGCAACTTAATTTGCAAAGACAATTTAGACTATGTTCATGACAATGAGTTCAATTAATCAAATTATTTAAAGAACTCCCACTTAGATAGACATCCCTCTAGTCATCTAAGTGATACATGATCCGAATCGACTAGGCCATGTCCGATCATCACGTGAGACGGACTAGTCATCAACGGTGAACATCTCCATGTTGATCGCATCTACTATACGACTCATGTTCGACCTTTCGATCTCTTGTGTTCCGAGGCCATGTCTGTACATGCTAGGCTCGTCAAGTCAACCTAAGTGTTTCGCATGTGTTCCGAGGCCATGTCTGTACATGCTAGGCTCGTCAACACCCGTTGTATGCGAACGTTAGAATCTATCACACCCGATCATCACGTGGTGCTTCGAAACAACGAACCTTCGCAACGGTGCACAGTTAGGGGGAACACATTTCTTGAAATTTTAGTGAGGGATCATCTTATTTATGCTACCGTCGTTCTAAGCAAATAAGATGTAAACATGACAGACATCACATGCAAATCATAAAGTGACATGATATGGCCAATATCATCTTGCGCCTTTTGATCTCCATCTTCGAGGCACGGCATGATCACCTTCGTCACCGGCATGACACCATGATCTCCATCATCGTGTCTTCATGAAGTTGTCTCGCCAACTATTACTTCTACTACTATGGCTAACGGTTAGCAATAAAGTAAAGTAATTACATGGCGTTTTCATTGACACGCAGGTCACACAATAAATTAAGACAACTCCTATGGCTCCTGCCGGTTGTCATACTCATCGACATGCAAGTCGTGATTCCTATTACAAGAACATGATCAATCTCATACATCACATATATCATTCATCACATCCTTTTGGCCATATCACATCACATAGCATACCCTGCAAAAACAAGTTAGACGTCCTCTAATTGTTGTTGCATGTTTTACGTGGCTGCTATGGGTTTCTAGCAAGAACGTTTCTTACCTACGCAAAAGCCACAACGGTGATATGCCAATTGCTATTTACCCTTCATAAGGACCCTTTTCATCGAATCCGATCCGACTAAAGTGGGAGAGACAGACACCCGCTAGCCACCTTATGCATCAAGTGCATGTCAGTCGGTGGAACCTGTCTCACGTAAGAGTACGTGTAAGGTCGGTCCGGGCCGCTTCATCCCACAATGCCGCCGAATCAATATAAGACTAGTAACGGTAAGCAAATTGAACAAATCGTCGCCCACAACTACTTTGTGTTCTACTCGTGCATAGAATCTACACATAGACCTAGCTCATGATGCCACTGTTGGGGATCGTTGCAGAAATTTAAAATTTTCTACGTATCACCAAGATCAATCTATGGAGTCATCTAGCAATGAGAGAGAGGGGAGTGCATCTACATACCCTTGTAGATCGCGCGCGGAAGCGTTCAAGAGAACGGGGTTGATGGAGTCGTACTCGTCGTGATCCAAATCACCGATGATCCTAGCGCCGAACGGACGGCACCTCCGCGTTCAACACACGTACGGAGCGGGGACGTCTCCTCCTTCTTGATCCAGCAAGGGGGAAGGAGAAGTTGACGGAGATCCAGCAGCACGACGGCGTGGTGGTGGAAGTAGCGGGATCCTGGCAGGGCTTCGCCAAGCGCAAGCGGGGAGGAAGAGGTGTCACGGGAGGGAGGGAGGCGCCAGGGCTTGGGGTGCTGCTCCCATGCGCCTCCCCACTATATATAGGGGTGGAGGGGGCTGGTTTCTTGCCCTCCAAGTCCATTGGGGCGTTGGCAAAGGTGGGGAAAGAAATCCCATCATTTCCCTTCCCCACCGATTGTTATCCCCCTTTTTTAGGGATCTTGATCTTATCCCTTCGGGATATGATCTTATTCCTTCTAAGGTGGGATCTTGGTGCGCCTTGACCAGGGGTGTGGGGCCTTGCCCCCACTACCCACGTTCATGTGGGACCCCCCATGCAGGTGGGCCCCACTTCAGAACCTTCTAGAACCTTCTCGGTACAATACTGAAAAATCCCGAACATTTTCCAGTGGCCAAAATAGGACTTCCCATATATAAATCTTTACCTCCGGACCATTCCGGAACTCCTCGTGATGTCCGGGATCTCATCCGGGACTCCGAACAACTTTCGGTTAACCACATACTAATATCTCTACAACTCTAGCGTCACCGAACCTTAAGTGTGTAGACCCTACGGGTTCGGGAGACATGTAGACATGACCGAGACATTTCTCCGGTCAATAACCAACAGCGGATCTGGATACCCATGTTGGCTCCCACATGCTCCACGATGATCTCATCGGATGAACCACGATGTCGAGGATTCAATCAATCCCGTATACAATTCTCTTTGTCTATCGGTACGATACTTGCCCGAGATTCGATCGTCGGTATCCCGATACCTTGTTCAATCTCGTTACCGGCAAGTCTCTTTACTCGTTCCCGTAACACATCATCCCGTGTTCAACTACTTGAACACATTGAGCTCATTATGATGATGTCCTACCGAGTGGTCCCAGAGATACCTCTCCGTCACACGGAGTGACAAATCCCAGTCTCGATTCGTGCCAACACAACAGACACTTTCGGAGATACCCGTAGTGCACCTTTATAGCCACCCAGTTACGGTGTGACGTTTGGTACAGCCAAAGCATTCCTACGGTATCTGGGGGTTACACAATCTCATGGTCTAAGGAACTGATACTTGACATTAGAAAAGCTCTAGCAGACAAACTACACGATCTTGTGCTATGCTTAGGATTGGGTCTTGTCCATCACATCATTCTCCTAATGATGTGATCCCGTTATCAACGACATCCAATGTGCATGGTCAGAAAACTGTAACCATCTATTGATCAACGAGCTAGTCAACTAGAGGCTCACTAGGGACATGTTGTGGTCTATGTATTCACACATGTATTACGGTTTCCGGATAACACAATTATAGCATGAACAATAGACAATTATCATGAACAAGGAAATATAATAATAACCATTTTATTATTGCCTCTAGGGCATATTTCCAACACCCAAGGCTGCCTCTCCTCCCCTCCCACCTATAGATATGTGGGCAGGGGGCGCCTAGAACACACAACATCAATTGTTAGCCATGTGCGGCGCCCCCTCCACAGTTTACGCCTCCGGTCATATCTTCGTAATGCTTAGACGAAGCACTGCGCGGATCACTTCACCATCACCGTCACCATGCCATCGTGCTGACGGAACTCATCTACTACCTCGACATCTTGCTGGATAAAGAGGATGAGGGACATCACTGAGCTGAACGTGTGCAGAACTCGGAGGCGTCGTACGTTCGATACTTGATCGGTCGGAGCTAGAAGAAGTTAACTACATCAACCGCATTGTCAAACGCTTCCGCTTTCGGTTGACGAGGGTATGTGGACACACTCTTCCCCCCTCGTTGCTACGCATCTCCTAGATAGATCTTGCGTGAGCATAGGATTTTTTTTCAAATTTCATGCTACGTTTCCCAACAAGAGGTGGTGGTCGTGGCCGCCACCCCATCATCGGCCGCCGTGGCCGCCAGCCCACCATCGACCGTCGGGGTCATCAGCCGCTCCGCCATCGCCGGTCGAAGACGGGAGGCGGAGGTGGAGTCCCGCACGTGCGTCAACAACCTTGCACGCTACATCGAGTTCCTGCAGGAGGAGGAGGAGCGCCTCGGCGAGCACGCAAAGAGCCTTACCGCCGCCATAGCCGTAGCACACACGGACGTAGAGGCGAGGAATCATGAGATCTACAAGTAGTCCGCCACTTCGAGAGGGGTCGTTTGGAGCGGTAGAGGGCGTTCGAAGGGAGCATCGCTGAAGGTGCAGCAGCGGCAGGCACCATATTGCAGTTGTCTAGCTCGTCGGTAGGCTCCTCCTCCTTTGCCTCTTACCGAGCGCGCTCGGCAGAGGAGAGGCTGCCGGAACTGGTACAAAGCCCCTCCGTAGTAGTAGTATTTAGGGGCTATTTTGTTCAGTTCATCTGACTATAAATGTGGTGGAACTGTACAACGTACTTAAAATTAGCTTGTATATATAGTTGAACTAGCTATTTCAGTACGTGGTTGGTAACAATTGGGGAAAAGTTTGGTCAGTTCAGCTGTCGAGTTGAATTGTTTATAAAGAACGACTGCTTAATCTTTGAATGAATCAATGCTTAGTTACTGAATTTTAGTTGCAAAAATTAGATAGTCCTAGTGATTTTTAGCTGCATATTTTGACAAATCACAGTGTTACAAGGTTGAAAAATGGCAATGTTACTAGATCAACAAATGTCAATCTTTCCAGTTTGACAAATGGCAATATACCCAATATGACAGATGCAAATCTTACCAAATTGTCTGTACGTGGTTGCACACGGTTCATCCAAAAAACCATTTGCGTTGAAGGGAGGTACAAATCCTGCTTGCCAGATTTTCTCTTGGCTTTGCACCGAAGTCTCGCTTTGCATACCTTATTCAATCTGAACCGTTTGCATTGAAGAGATGCACAAATCATGCGCGGTGAATTTTCCCTTGGCTTACTGCGGAAGACCATACCTCTCACTTTGCATACGGGTGTTCTATCTAAAACGTCTGCAATGAAGAGCTGCACAAATCCTGCTCGGAATATTTTCCCTTGGCTTACTGGGGAAGCTGTCGGTTTACATACGAGTGTTCTGTCTAAAACATTTGCGATCAAGAGCTGCACAAATCCAGCTAAGCACATTTTCCCTTAGCTTCCTAGGGTTTGCACATGGGTGTTCTAACTAAAACGTTTGCGATGAGTGTTTTATATTTAAAAACCATATTAAACTGCGGCTTGGGCGCCATTAATGGAGAGGATACGAGCAAGGCGGGTGGCCATGGAAGTCAAAGTGCTCGCTTCCTAGTGAGCCTGCGTGGCGTACAGCTTGCACGCTTCCCGGTGAGCCTGCGCATTGGAGTACAGCTCACATGCCTCCCGTTCAGTCAAGCACCTGTCCGCACGACACTGATGTCGGCTAGGACTACGTCGGTATTTCCCCAAAGAGGAAGGGATGATGCAACACAGTGACGGTAGGTATTTCCCTCAGTGAAGAAACCAAGATTATCGAACCAGTAGGAGAACCAAGCAACACAACGTAAACAGCCCCTGCACACAAATAACAACTACTCGCAACCCGACGTGTTAAAGGGGTTGTCAATCCCTTCCGGGTAACGGCGCCTCAAGATAGGCAAACAGACGTGAGATAAAATTGTAGTAGATTGATAGATCGAACGCCAAATAAAATAAATAGGAATAAAACGCAGCAAGGTATTTTTGTATTTTTGGTTTAATAGATCTGAAAATAAATGCAAAGGAAAAAATGGATCGCAAAGGCAAATATATGAGAAAGAGACCCGGGGGCCGTAGGTTTCACTAGTGGCTTCTCTCGAGAAAAATAGCAAACGGTGGGTGAACAAATTACTGTTGGACAATTGATAGAACTTCAAATAATTATGATGATATCTTGGCAATGATCATTATATAGGCATCACGTCCAAGATTAGTAGACCGACTCCTGCCTGCATCTACTACTGTTACTCCACACATCGACCGCTATCCATCATGCATCTAGTGTATTAAGTTCATGGAGAAACGGAGTAATGCAATAAGAACGATGACATGATGTAGACAAGATCTATCTATGTAGAGATAGACCCCATTGTTTTATCCTTAGTAGCAACGATACATACGTGTCGGTTCCCCTTCTGTCACTGGGATCAAGCACCGTAAGATCGAACCCACTGCAAAGCACCAAACAAAACCCAAATATCGGAGAAGAAATATGAGGCTATAAGAGATCATGCATAAAATAGATCAAAGAAACTCAAATACTTTTATGGATATAAAAAGTTATAACTGATCATAAACTCAAAGTTCATCAAATCCCAACAAACACACCGCAAAAAGAGTTACATCATATGGATCTCCAAGAGACCATTATATTGAGAATTCAGCGAGAGAGAGGAAGCCATCTAGCTACTAACTACGGACCCGAAGGTCTACAAAGAACTACTCACACATCATCGAAGAGGCACCAATGGAGGTGGTGAACCCCATCCGTGATGGTGTCTAGATTGGATCTGGTGGTTCTGGACTTTGCGGCGGCTGGATCAATATTTCGTCGACTCCCCTAGGGTTTTGGGAATATTGGGGGTATTTATAGAGCAAAGAGGCGGTCCGGGGGGCACCGGAGATGGGCACAACCCACCAGGGCGCGCCTGGGCCTCCTGGCGCACCCTGGTGGGTTGTGCTCTCCTCAGAGCACCCCCCAGGCATAGCCAGGGCCCATTATGTGTCTTTTGGTCCAAAAAAATCTCTGTGAAGTTTCGTTGCATTTGGACTCCGTCTGATATTGATTTCCTGCGATGTAAAAAACATGCAGAAAACATCAACTGGCACTTGGCACTATGTCAATAGGTTAGTACCAAAAAATGATAAAAAATGACTATAAAATGATTATAAAACATCCAAGATTGATAATATAACAACATGGAACAATAAAAAATTATAGATACGTTGGAGACGTATCAGGCACCTCCTAGCCATTAAAAGAGTGAGGCGTGGCGTCACGTGAATGGTTAACTGAACGCACACAATTTAAATTATACAAAACGTTTGAGATGTTAAAGTGGCAGCTATTTGTTTCAAAATGCCTTTGTTGGCTATTATTCGAGTGCGCCTTCTATCAAAATGGACACAAAAAATAGCACATTATGTCGGGTGCCATTCCATGATAGCATGCCAAGTTTCATGAATTTCAGAAGTGTTTTGGATTTACTAGAATTTAAAAATAAAGTATCTCAATGTTTTGCCGGCAATCAACAGTGCCCTGGTGTTTGAAATTCATTCTCATTTCTTGCATGGAACCTAAGCATGCACCCAAGGACACACATTTGATATCTCAACCCATTTTTCTGCACTAGAGCATGTGCATGTAGTTCAAATTTCAATTATGCACATAAAATGCCTATAAAACCCAGTTAATGTATAAAAATGTTGTAGCGAACCCCGACAAATCCCAAAAATTGACACAACACTCCTGTTGTTCTATGTTGACACTAGAAAAAATTTGAAAGCAAGAAGAGGCAACAGATATCGTTTCGTCCCCAAAGGTGACACGTTCCCTACCGAAACCATCAGACTTGTTGTGCGAAGGTCTGGTTTGCGAGAAGCTTAATTATAACCAAACCTGCCCCAAATGGGAATTTTTTTACCACAACATGTTGATGCCGCTCCATGATAGCATGCCAAGTTTCTTGAATTTCAGACGAGTTTTGGATTTACTAGAATTTAAAAAACAAAGTATCTCAACGTTTGCGGTCGAGCGACGGTGGCAAGGTGCTTGACATTCATTTGCATTTCTTGCATGGGACCTAAGCATTCACCCAAGGACGTAGATTTGATTTTTCAACCAATTTATATGCACTGGAGCATGTGCATGTAGTTCAAATTTGAATTATGCACATAAAATGCCTAGAAAACCCAATAATGTATAAAACTGTCCAAACGAACCCCGAAATTTTCCAAAATTTAACACAACACCCCTGTTATTCTATGTTGACACTAGAAATTTTTTGAAAGCAATAAGAGGCAACAGATATCGTTTCGTCCCCAAAGGTGGCACATTCCCTACGGAAACCATCAGGCTTGTTGTGAGGATCTCTAGTTTGTGACAAGCTTATACCCAAACGTGCCCCAAATGGGACAAATTTTTTACCACGGCATGTTGATGCCGCTCCATGATATCATGCCAAGTTTCATGAATTTCAGACGAGTTTTGAATTTACTAGAATTTAAAAACCATGTAACTCAGTGTTTGCCGCGGAGCGACGGTGGGAGGGTGTTTGACATTCATTCTCATTTCTTGCATGGGACCTAAGTATGCAACCAAGGACACACATTTGATTTTTCAACCAATTTATATGCATTAGAGCATGTGCCTGTAGTTCAAATTTGAATTATGCACATAAATGCATTGAAAACTCAATTAATGTATAAAATGTCCAACGAACTCCGAAAAATTCCAAAATTTAAAACAACACTCCTGTTGTTCTATGTTGACACTAGAGAAAAAATTCAAATGAAGAAGAGGCAACGGATATCATTTCGTCCAGAAAGGTGAAACGTTCCCTACTGTAACCATGAGGCTTGTTGCGAGAAGCTCTGGTTTGTGAGAAGCTTATACCCAAACCTGCCCCAAATGGGACAATATTTTTACCACAACATGTTGATGCCGTTCCATGATAGCATGTCAAGTTTCATGAATTTCAGACGAGTTTTTGATTTACTAGAACTTTAAAATCATGTAGCTCAATGTTAGCGGTCGAGCGACGGTGGCAAAGCTGTTTGACATTCATTCCCATTTCTAGGATGGGACCTAAGGTGGGAACCAAGGACACACATTTGATTTTTCAACCCGTTTATGTGCACTGGAGTATGTGCATATAGTTCAAATTTGAAATATGCACATAAATGCATAGAAAACTCAATTAATGTATAAAAATGTCCAAGTGAACCACGAAAAATCCCGAAAAATGACACAACACTCCTGTTGTTCTACGTTGACACTAGAAATGTTTTGAAAGTAAGAAGAGGCAACGGATATCGTTTAGTCCACAAAGGTGACACGTTTCCCTACCGAAACCATGAGGCTTCTTGTGAGAAGCTCTGGTTTGTGAGAAGCTTATACCATAACCTACCCCAAATGGGACAATATTTTTTACCCCAGCATGTTGATGCCATTCCATGATAGCATGCCATGGTTCATGAATTTCAGACGAGTTTTGGATTTACTAGAATTACAAAAGCAAGTACCTCAATGTTTGCCGGAGAGCCACGGTGCCGTGGTGTTTGAAATTCATCCCCATTTCTTGCATGGGACATAAGCATCAACCCATGGACACATATATCATCTTACAACCCATTTTGGAGCACCGGAGCATGTGCATGTAGTTTAATTTTGAATTGCGCACCTGAAATGCCTAGAAAATCAAGTTAATGTATAAAAATGTCCAAACGAACCTGCATAATTCCAATTTTTTTGACGACACACCTATAGTTGCATGTTCACTTCAGATAAAAGTTCTAGCAAATCAAACACCATCCTTTGCAGCTGTGACCCCATTGTGTAATTCAAATCAAGATGAAAAATTAAGTAGATCACACACAATTTATTATCAACAACCGTGTGAGATGCAGCACAAAATATCTTGGAGCACCGTCGGAGTATAGTACGCATACGGCTTATGCGAGAAGGTGCGTCGGCTACAGTCCACAGCCGGTGTCTCAAGCACACTAGCTCGCTCCCCAAATATCATTTCACTATTCAATTGTCGCCGGTGAAAGATGGGGACGTGGACCCGCTTCGTGAGGGCAACTTCGGCGGACCACTCCCGCGAGAGCGCAACTGCAGCCGCAGGGCGCATGCTAACATGCTTCATGAGCGCGGCCGCAATATGCGACCGGGCGGACAAGGCAGCCCAAACGGCCGCTGTTGCTTCTCAGGTGGCGGCAGCAACATCTGCCTCGGGGATAGCAACTGGCGAGAGTGGCACAGCAGTTGTCCGTTCTGCAACGGTGGCCTTAGCCCTGATGGAGAATGCCCGCGACCATGTCGAGGCTGCCCACACCTAGCTCGTGCCGGTGACCGCACAAATAGAATGAAGCTTCTCCTACAACGGTCGACAACCCACGGCCGAAGAGTTGGCAATTGCCGAGAGCGTTCCAGCAGCCGTCCGTTCCTCTGTGGCATACCTTGCCACGACGGAGCCCGTCCAAGCGCAGATCGCGGTCACCCACACCCAGCTCGTGGCGGACTTTTCCAAAGAGATGGCAGACGCGCATGGCGATGCCTTCCGAGTATGGTGTGATGGATGCCATGGAGCCCCTTCCCCAGGAGATTGTTGGGTGCGAGCTGGACATGGAGGAGGCGGCGGAGATCGACGAGCAGCAGCCGTAGTAGTACTCTTTGTTTTGTATAATTAAGAGCACCAGTCTTTAATTTGTTAGAGTAATGTTTAGGTCAGCTAGCTCTGTTTAATTGCTGAACTTGCTCGATTAAGAAGTGTGGGTGTGCTGTAGTCTCCTTTGTGTACCCAAATTATGCAATGACGGGGATGACCACTGTAACCAGGGAAATCTTCTCTGACCGATCGGGGTCTCCAAAGTGAGCAAAAAAAGGAGTATTGACAACCATCTTATGTTGTTTGTCGGGATTCATTCTAACCAGAGTGAGCTCACATACTACCTTGGAACGAAAGTGAACTCTCTTTCTCCGATCTCTATAATGGGTCAAGTAACTGCTTTAGCTGCTCATCTCACAATTAAGTTGGCGGGTGCTTGGTCCATCTTCTCATTTCAAAGTTGTTCGAACCAAAATTTGCACGTTCAAACTCATCACACACAGGTTAAGATATATGAATCATTTGTGATGTTCACATATCGTACACAGTGTTGAATAAGGGACCGTGTCTGATGACACTTTACGCGCTAGTTTTTTCGCTGCATCGATCCAAATTTTTTGGCTTCCACGGAAATATCTACCTCCCCGCATCCTCCTCCTTACCAAAAGCCACATTTCCCCTGTTTCCGCCTTCCTTTCCAAGTTGAAACCTTCACTCCTTGCTTGCAGCGCCGCCTCCTCGCCGGCGACCCTCCTTCACGCTGCTCGGCCTTGTCGATCCAGGCAGGTAATCCACACCTGACCCCCATCCTCCTCCTCCTTCCACATCCCACATGCCCCGACCGCTGGTGCGACACCTTCCACCCAAATCACCGACCTCCCCCAAAATAAGCGCCGCCCTAAGCCATGGTGCATGGAGTATAGCTAGGAGCTCAAGGAGCATTTGGCAGCGGAGAAGCAAATAGCGGCCGCACGCGCAGATGAGGTTGCGATGGCTGCGATTCGTGCCGACCCCCAGATCTTGGAGGAGCACCTCGCCGTCGAGGCCACCGTCGACGCCTCACGCGCCGACGCGGTCGGCTTCTTTAAACAACAGTTTGTGGCATTTTCTCGAGGCCACCGTCGGTGCCTTCGACAAAGACTACGAGGTGTTTTCTCAGCATGCTGATACGTCTCCAACGTATATATAATTTTTTATTGTTAAATGCTATATTATATTCTGTTTTGGACATTATTGGGCTTTATTATACACTTTTATATTATTTTTGGGACTAACCTATTAACCGGAGGCCTAGCCCAGAATTGCAGTTTTTTGCCTATTTCAGAGTTTCGCAGAAAAGAATATCAAACGGAGTCCAAACGGAATGAAACCTTCGGGAACGTGATTTTTGGAACGAACGTGATCCAGAGGACTTGGACCCTACGCCAAGACATCAACCAGGAAGGCACGAGGTAGGGGGGCGCGCCTACCCCCTGGGCGCGCCCTCCACCCTCGTGGGGCCCACGTTGCTCCACTGACGTACTTCTTCCTCCTATATATACCTACGTATCCCCAAACTACCAGATACGGAGCCAAAAACCTAATTCAACCACCGCAACCTTCTGTACCCGTGAGATCCTATCTTGGGGCCTTTTCCGGAGCTCTGCCGGAGGGGGCATCGATCACGGAGGGCTTCTACATCAACACCATAGCCTCTCCGATGATGTGTGAGTAGTTTACCTCAGACCTTCGGGTCCATAGTTATTAGCTAGATGCCTTCTTCTCTCTTTTTGGATCTCAATACAATGTTCTCCCCCTCTCTTGTGGAGATCTATTTGATGTAATCTTCTTTTGCGGTGTGTTTGTTGAGACTGATGAATTGTGGGTTTATGATCAAGTTTATCTATGAACAATATTTGAATCTTCTCTGAATTCTTTCATGTATGATTGGTTATCTTTGCAAGTCTCTTCGAATTATCAGATTGGTTTGGCCTACTAGATTGATCTTTCTTGCAATGGGAGAAGTGCTTAGCTTTGGGTTCAATCTTGCGGTGTCCTTTCCCAGTGACAGTAGGGGCAGCAAGGCACGTATTGTATTGTTGCCATCGAGGATAACAAGATGGGGTTTATATCATATTGCATGAGTTTATCCCTCTACATCATGTCATCTTACTTAAAGCGTTACTCTATTCTTTTGAACTTAATACTCTAGACGCATGCTGGATAGCGGTCGATGTGTGGAGTAAAAGTAGTAGATGCAGGCAGGAGTCGGTCTACTTGTCTTGGATGCGATGCCTATATACATGATCATACCTAGATATTCTCATAACTATGCTCAATTTTGTCAATTGCTCAACAGTAATTTGTTTACCCACCGTAATACTTATGCTCTCGAGAGAAGCCACTAGTGAAACCTATGGCCCCCGGGTCTATTTTCCATCATATTTAATCTCCCGACAACAAGCTATTTCTAGCGCCATTTGTTTTGCTTTTATTTTACTTTGCATCTTTATCATAAAAATACCAAAAATATTATTTTATCATATCTATCAGATCCACTCTCGTAAGTGACCGTGAAGGGATTGACAACCCCTTTATTGCGTTGGTTGCGAGGATTTATTTGTTTGTGTAGGTGCGAGGGACTCGTGCGTGGCCTCCTACTGGATTGATACCTTGGTTCTCAACAACTGAGGGAAATACTTACGCTGCTTTACTGCATCACCCTTTCCTCTTCAAGGGAAAACCAACGCAGTGCTCAAGAGGTAGCAAGAAGGATTTCTGGCGCCGTTGCCGGGGATTCTACGCAAAAGTCAACATACCAAGTACCCATCACAAACCCTTATCTCCCGCATTACATTATTTGCCATTTGCCTCTGGTTTTCCTCTCCCCCACTTCACCCTTGCCGTTTTATTCGCCTTCTCTCTTTTTCGTTCGCCTCTTTTTCGCTTGCTTCTTGTTTGCTCGTGTGTTGGATTGCTTGCTTGTCACGATGGCTCAAGATAATACCAAATTGTGTGACTTTACCAATACCAACAACAATGATTTCCTTAGCACTCTGATTGCTCCTCTTACCGGTACTGAATCTTGTGAAATTAATGCTGCTTTGTTGAATCTTGTCATGAAAGATCAATTCGCCGACCTTCCTAGTGAAGATGCCGCTACCCATCTAAATAGCTTCGTTGATTTGTGTGATATGCAAAAGAAGAAAGATGTGGACAATGATATTGTTAAATTGAAGCTATTTCCTTTTTCGCTTAGAGATCATGCTAAAGCTTGGTTTTCGTCTTTGCCTAAAAATAGTATTGACTCTTGGAATAAGTGCAAAGATGCTTTTATCTCTAAGTATTTTCCTCCCGCTAAGATCATCTCTCTTGGAAATGATATCATGAATTTTAAGCAACTTGATCATGAACATGTTGCACAAGCTTGGGAGAGGATGAAATTAATGATACGTAATTGCCCTACACATGGTTTGAATCTTTGGATGATTATACAAAATTTTTATGCCGGATTGAATTTTGCTTCTAGAAATCTTTTAGATTCGGCCTCGGGCGGCATTTTTACGGAAATATCTTTAGGAGGGAAGCTACTAAACTCCTAGATAATATTATGGTTAATTATTCTCAATGGCACACCGAAAGATCCACTAATAAAAAAGTGCATGCGATAGAAGAAATTAATGTTTTGAGTGGAAAGATGGATGAACTTATGAAATTATTTGCTAATAAAAGTGTTTCTTCTGATCCTAATGATATGCCTTTGTCTACTTTGATTGAGAATAATAATGAATCTATGGATGTGAATTTTGTTGGTAGGAATAATTTTGGTAACAACGCGTATAGAGGAAACTTTAATCCTAGGCCGTACCCTAGTAATTCCTCTAATAATTATGGTAATTCCTACAACAATTCTTATGGAAATTTTAATAAGATGCCCACTGAATTTGAGACTAGTGTTAAGGAGTTTATGAATTCACAAAAGAATTTCAATGCTTTGCTTGAAGAAAAATTGCTTAAAGCGGATGAATTGGCTAGGAACATTGATAGAATTTCTCTTAATGTTGATTCTTTGAAACTTAGATCTATTCCTCATAAGCATGATATCAATGAGTCTCTCAAAGCCATGAGAATTTCCATTGATGAGTGCAAAGAAAGAACCGCTAGGATGCGTGCTAAGAAAGATTGCTTTGTGAAAGCGTGTTCTTCTAGTCTCTATGAAAATAAAGATGAAGATCTAGAAGTTATTGATGTGTCCCCTATTAAATCTTTGTTTTGCAATATGAATCTTGATAATGATGGGACTGAATATGATCCACCTTTACCTAGAAGGCGTTCCAAAAATTCAAAGTTTTTAGATCTTGATGCAAAAATTGGTAAAAGTGGGATTGAAGAGATCAAAACTCTAGATATTAATGAACCCACTAACTTGGATTTCAAGGAATTTAATTATGATAATTGCTCTTTGATAGATTGTATTTCCTTGTTGCAATCCGTGCTAAACTCTCCGCATGCTTATAGTCGAAATAAAGCCTTTACCAAACATATTGTTGATGCTTTGATGCAATCTTATGAAGAAAAACTTGAGTTGGAAGTTTCTATCCCTAGAAAACTTTATGATGAGTGGGAACCTACTATTAAAATTAAAATTAAAGATCATGAATGCTATGCTTTGTGTGATTTGCTAGGTTTCCGTGATTTTGATGATTGCTCTTTAAACTTGCACCTTGCGGATTCCACTATTAAGAAACCTATGGGAAGAATTAATGATGTTCTTATTGTTGCTAATAGTAATTATGTGCCCATAGATTTTATTGTTCTTGATATAGATTGCAATCCTTCATGTCCTATTATTCTTGGTAGACCTTTCCTTAGAACGATTGGTGCAATTATTGATATGAAGGAAGGGAATATTAGATTCCAATTTCCGTTAAGGAAAGGCATGGAACACTTCCCTAGAAGGAAAATAAATCTATTATGAGGGCCACTTATGGATTGCCTACCAAAGATGGCAATACCTAGATCTCTCCTTGCTATTATGCCTAGCTAGGGGCGTTAAACGATAGCGCTTGTTGGGAGGCAACCCAATTTTATCTTTAGTTTTTTGCTTTTTGCTTCTGTTTAGGAATAAATATTTGATCTAGCCTCTGGTTAGATGTGTTTTTATGTTTTAATTAGTGTTTGTGCCAAATTTAACCTATAGGATCTTCTTGGATGATAGTTATTTGATCTTGCTGAAAATTCCAGAAACTTTCTGTTCACGAAAATAATTGTTAAAAATCACCAGAACGTGATAAAATATTGATTCAAATTGCTGCTGATCAATAAAAAAAATTGTCTAGGTCTTCCTATTTTGGCTGAATTTTTGGAGTTCCAGAAGTTTGCGTTAATTACAGATTACTACAGACTGTTCTGTTTTTGACAGATTCTGTTTTTCGTGTGTTGTTTGCTTATTTTGATGAATCTATAGCTAATAAAATAGTTTATAAACCATAGAGAAGTTGGAATACAGTAGGTTTAACACCAATATAAATAAATAATGAGTTCATTACAGTACCTTGAAGTGGTGTTTTGTTTTCTTTCGCTAACGGAGCTCACAAGATTTTCTGTTAAGTTTTGTGTTGTGAAGTTTTCAAGTTTTGGGTGAAAGATTTTGATGGATTATGGAACAAGGAGTGGAAAGAGCCTAAGCTTGGGGATGCCCATGACACCCCAAGATAATCTAAGGACACCTAAAAGCCAAAGCTTGGGGATGCCCCAGAAGGCATCCCCTCTTTTCGTCTACTTCCATCGGTAACTTTACTTGGAGCTATATTTTTATTCACCACATGATATATGTTTTGCTTGGAGCTCTTGTATCATTTGAGTCTTTATTTGTTAGTTTGCCACAATCATCCTTCCTGTACACAACTTTTGAGAGACACACACATGATTCGGAAATTGTTAGAATACTCTATGTGCTTCACTTATATCTTTTGAGTTATATAGTTTTTTGCTCTAGTGCTTCACTTATATCTTTTAGAGCACGGCGGTGGATTTGTTTTATAGAAACTATTGATCTCTCATGCTTCACTTATATTATTTCGAGAGTCTTAAAACAGCATGGCAATTTGCTTTAATTATAATATCATGAGAAATTTGATGCTTGATAATTGTTTTGAGATATAAAGGTGGTAATATCATAGTTGTGCTAGTTGAGTAATTGTGGAATTGAAAAATACTTGTGTTGGAGTTTGTGATTCCCGTAGCATGCATGTACGGTGAACCGTTATGTAACGAAGTCGGAGCATGAGGTATTTATTGATTGTCATCCTTTGTGTGGCGGTCGGGATCGCGCGATGGTTAACTCCTACCAACCCTTCCCCTAGGAGCATGCGTAGTAGTACTTTGCTTCGAGGGCTAATAAATTTTTGCAATAAGTATATGAGTTCTTTATGACTAATGTGAGTCCATGGATTATACACACACTTACCTTTCCGCAATTTTCTAGCCTCTTCGGTACCGTGCATTGCCCTTTCTCACCTTGAGAGTTGGTGCAAACTTCGCCGGTGCATCCAAACCCGTGATATGATACGCTCTATCACACATAAACCTCCTTATATCTTCCTCAAAACAGCCACCATACCAACCTATTATGGCATTTCCATAGCCATTCCGAGATATATTGCCATGCAACTTTCCATCATTTCGTTTATCATGACACGCTCCATCATTGTCATATTGCTTTGCATGATCATGTAGTTGACATTGTATTTGTGGCAAAGCCACCATTCATAATTCTTTCATACATGTCACTCTTGATTCATTGCATATCCCGGTACACCGCCGGAGGCATCCACATAGAGTCATATTTTGCTCTAAGTATTGAGTTGTAATTTATGAGTTGTAAGTAAATAAAAGTGTGATGATCATCATTATTAGAGCATTGTCCCAAGTGAGGAAAGGATGATGGAGACTATGATTCCCCCACAAGTCGGGATGAGACTCAAAAAAAAAAAAAAAGAGTCCATAAAAAAAGAGAAAAGGCCCAAATAAAAAAATGAGAGAAAAAGAGAGAAGGGACAATGCTACTATCCTTTTACCACACTTGTGCTTCAAAGTAGCACCGTGATCTTTATGATAGAGATTCTCTCATTTTGTCGCTTTCATATACTAGTGGGAAATTTCATTATAGAACTTGGCTTGTATATTCCAATGATGGGCTTCCTCAAATGCCCGAGGTCTTCGTGAGCAAGCAAGTTGGATGCACACCCACTTAGTTTCTTTTGTTTGAGCTTTCATACACTTATAGCTCTAGTGCATCCGTTGCATGGCAATCCCTACTCACTCACATTGATATCTATTGATGGGCATCTCCATAGCCCGTTGATTAGCCTCGTTGATGTGAGACTTTCTCCTTTTTTTGCCTTCCCACTTAACCCCTACCATTATACCTTATTCCACCATAGTGCTATATCCATGGCTTGCGCTCATGTATTGCGCAAGAGTTGAAAAGGCTGAAGCGCGTTAAAAAGTATGAACCAATTGCTTGGCTAAAACCGCGGTTGTACATGATATGAATATTTTGTGTGGGGAAGATGGAGCATAGCCAGACTATATGATTTTGTAGGGATAACTTGCTTTGGCTATGTTATTTTGATAAGACATAATTGCTTGGTTAGCATGCTTGAAGTATTATTATTTTTATGTCAACATTAAACTTTTATCTTGAATCATATTAAATCTGAACATTCGTGCCACAATAAGAAGAATTACATTGAAATTATGCTAAGTAGCATTCCACATCAAAAATTCTGTTTTTATCATTTACCTACTCGAGGACGAGCCAGAATTAAGCTTGGGGATGCTTGATACGTCTCCAACGTATCTATATTTTTTGATTGTTCCATGCTATATTATATTCTGTTTTGGACATTATTGGGCTTTATTATACACTTTTATATTATTTTTGGGACTAACCTATTAACCGGAGGCCCAGCCCAGAATTGCTATTTTTTTGCCTATTTCAGAGTTTCGCAGAAAAAGAATATCAAACGGAGTCCAAACAGAATGAAACCTTTGGGAACGTGATTTTTGGAACGAACGTGATCCAGAGGACTTGGACCCTACGTCAAGACATCAACCAGGAAGGCACGAGGTAGGGGGGCGCGCCTACCCCCCTATGCGCGCCCTCCACCCTCGTGGGGCCCATGTTGCTCCACCGACGTACTTCTTCCTCCTATATATACCTACGTATCCCCAAACTACCAGATACGGAGCCAAAAACCTAATTCCACCGCCGCAACCTTCTATACCTGTGAGATCCCATCTTGGGGCCTTTTTTGGAGCTCCGCCGGAGGGGGCATCAATCACGGAGGGCTTCTACATCAACACCATAGCCTCTCCGATGATGTGTGAGTAGTTTACCTCAGACCTTCGGGTCCATAGTTATTAGCTAGATGCCTTCTTCTCTCTTTTTGGATCTCAATACAATGTTCTCCCCCTCTCTTGTGGAGATCTATTCGATGTAATCTTCTTTTGCGGTGTGTTTGTTGAGACCGACGAATTGTGGGTTTATGATCAAGTTTATCTATGAACAATATTTGAATCTTCTCTGAATTCTTTTATGTATGATTGGTTATCTTTGCAAGTCTCTTCGAATTATCAGTTTGGTTTGGCCTACTAGATTCATCTTTCTTCAATGGGAGAAGTGCTTAGCTTTGGGTTCAATCTTGCGATGTCCTTTCCCAGTGACAGTAGGGGCAGCAAGGCACGTATTTTATTGCTGCTATCGAGGATAACAAGATGGGGTTTATATCATATTGCATGAGTTTATCCCTCTACATCATGTCATCTTACTTAAAGCGTTACTCTGTTCTTTTAAACTTAATATTCTAGATGCATGCTGGATAGCGGTCGATGTGTGGAGTAAAAGTAGTAGATGCAGGCAGGAGTCGGTCTACTTGTCTTGGACGTGATGCCTATATACATGATCATACCTAGATATTCTCATAACTATGCTCAATTCTGTCAATTGCTCAACAGTAATTTGTTTACCTACCGTAATACTTATGCTCTCGAGAGAAGCCACTAGTGAAACCTATGGCCCCCGGGTCTATTTTCCATCATATTTAATCTCCCGACAACAAGCTATTTCTGGCGCCGTTTATTTTGCTTTTATTTTACTTTGCATCTTTATCATAAAAATACCAAAAATATTATTTTATCATATCTATCAGATCTCACTCTCGTAAGTGACCGTGAAGGGATTGACAACCCCTTTATTGCGTTGGTTGCGAGGATTTATTTGTTTGTGTAGGTGCGAGGGACTCGTGCGTGTCCTCCTACTGGATTGATACCTTGGTTCTCAAAAAACTGAGGGAAATACATACACTGCTTTACTGCATCACCCTTTCCTCTTCAAGGGAAAACCAACGCAGTGCTCAAGAGGTAGCACATGCCCGTGCTTACCTCAACTCGAGAGCCAGCAGGTTGGTGCCCGAAGCATCTCAGGCAACTCACCACTACGACGAGGGCACCCACATTGTGGAGGCCTCACCCTCTTCCAGTTCCAAGGAGCCAATCATCATCGATATCTCCAACGACGAGGAGTAGCTTGTCTTATTAGCTCACTCTCACTACTGGAATCAGCTTCTTTGCCGTCTGCCATGGCAGACGACAAAGGCATAGATCACGGATGGCAAAGTTCTTTGCCGTCCGCCAGCAGACGACAAACCGTCCGTCTGAACACGTGCCAGCGAAGGCCTTCTTTGCTGTCCGCTTCCTGGAAATGGACGGCAAAGGATTGTGCCGTGCGCCATCCGAGGCCAGCAGACGGCAAAGACAACGGATGGCAGTGCAGTGGCGTGACAGCCGTTAGTGGGTTAATGGCGCTCTTTGCTGTCTGCCAACGGACGGCAAAGAGCTCAGCTAGGCAGCACTTGGAAGCTGCCACGTGGCCATCTATGCCGTCCGCCAGCGGACGACAACGTGATTTAAATCTTTACCGTCTGCTGGCAGACGGAAAAGTGACCAAATAGGCAGCCAGTGTTCCCAGTTTTTACACGTAGCTGCCATGTGTCCTCTTTGCCGTCCAGTAGCAGACGGCAAAGAGCTTCGCCGTCTGCTAGTAGACGGCAAAGAGGCTACATATCCCCTGTTTTAAATTGAATCCATTTAATTTCACAGGAATTCACACACAGATATACATATTTTTTTTTCACATGCACAACAGACATATGATGTATCCAACACATAGCTCCATCCATGACAACATACATACATAATAAGAAACAGAGTTCCATCCATACATATTACAGTAACATCACAATGTTCATCCAACACATTGTTCCATGCAGCCATGTAACAAGTTCCACATTTTTCATCGATACAAAAGAAAGAAAAGAAAAGGGAAACAAGCACTCCATCCATGCAAGCTTCCATATAGTGAATTAAATCTGCAAAATGGGAAACAAGAAAGTTAGAAGAAGAAGACTAGAATCAGAAGAAGAATAAGAAAATGAAGAAGAAGAAGAAGAAAGCATACTTAGGTAAAATGGAGCTAGCCTAGCTAATTATGCCATTTTTGAGTGAACTAAGCATATTATGCCATTTTTGATATAACTTAGAGCTAATTTCATTTTGGAGAAGAAGAAGAAAACTAGAAGAAGAAGAAGACTAGAAGAAGAACTTCTTCTTCTTCTTTTCTTCTTCTTCTTTTTCTTCTTCTTCTTCTTCTTTTCGTCCTATTCCTTCTTTTCTTCCTCTTCCTGGATTTTCTTCATCTTATTATGTCATTTGTGGACTAAATAGGCTAAATTATGTCATAAATGGACTAAATAGGCTAAATAAGAAGAAAAATGCCATTTTTGAGCTTACCTACCTAATTATGCCATTTTTGACCTAACTAAGCATATTATGCCATTTTTGATATAACTTAGAGCTAACTTCATTTTGGAGAAGAAGAAGAAGAAAACTAGAAGAAGAAGAAGAAGACTAGAAGAAGAAGAAGACTAGAAGAAGAAGAAGAAGAATAAGAAGGAGAAGGAGAAGAAGAAGAAGACTAGAAGAAGAAGATCTTCTTCTTCTAGTCTTCTTCTTCTTCTAGTCTTCTTCTCCTTCTTCTTCTTCTTCTTCTTCTTCTTTTTCTTCTTCTTCTTCTTCTTCTTCTTCTTCTTCTTCTTCTTTTCTTCCTATTCCTTCTTTCCTTCCTCTTCCTTGATTTTCTTCATCTTATTATGTCATTTGTGGACTAAATAGGCTAAATTATGTCATAAATGGACTAAACACGCTAAATAAGAAGAAAAATACCGTTATCACGGAGGTGTAGGAATGGTCGGGGCTGCGCCAGTGCCAGACGGAGGTGAAGGACCGGTCGGGGTTCCGGCATTGGTAGAAGGAGTGGTCGATGCTTGTCGGGAGCCATGCTGCACCAAAGATCATTTCCAATAATGTCTCGTTAGCAAGTTCGCAAACTGAAATGTGAATAGTTGTAAGGAACGACCATTCAAATCAAACTCACCATGGTCGCCGGAGCAATCTGGGGCATCGGCGGAGGGGCCTAACCTTTTTCTCGCACATGGTCTGCACATTTGGTTCTCACGAGTCAGTCATATTAGATAGTCCTTGCGAACATTACGTGCATGTTTGGGCTAATATGCACGAGAAACGTACCACGATGAGCTCGTATAGGGCCCGGTTAGCGCTGTCGTTCTGGTTCCTCTCCTCCTCCAACAGCTTAGTCGTCCTCTCCTCCATCTCCCTCTCCCTCTCCGCCGCCTCCCTTTGTGCCTCCCTTTTTGCCTCCTCCATAAGCGCCTTCGTCTTCAATCTCTCTTTCTCAACAATAGCCTGCAACACACCACTCCTCGTTAGCATTGTAATCATCGACGGACGCACACACAATGTAATGGAGGAAAGGTGAGAGAGTCCGTATAACTAACCGCCATGGCGAGCTCCGCAGGCCGTGCACGAGCCGTTATCTCAGGATCAGAGCTACTCAGGCGCTTCTTGATCTGTGGGAGACTCTTAGGACAACGTATCAGTCCATCACTAATGGCTTGAGAGCCATGGGACCTCCCGCCACCAGATATCATCACCAGCTTTGTATCAAAAGGATCCTAGCTCGGGTTAAAGTCCTCCCCTTTCCTCTCCTTCCCCTCGTCTTTGTACTTAACAAGCTTGTGGTGGGAGGACTTGTTGGTGAAGCTCTCTGGATCATCTAGGTCAGACTCCGTGAATGGCTTGGCCTTCTTGTACGGGGCCATATGGGCCATGCCATAGAGGTCGAACAGACTTGGCATAGGCTTCTTGTGGTGGTGCGCCTGAGAGAGAGGAACAAAATATTAGTTAAGGGCTCAAGCTAGCATGAAGAATGATATTGCTATGTAAATAGGTCATTTTGGAGCTAAGAAAGGTTATTATGTCATTTTCGAGGAAAATAAGCTAAGTTTAGGTCATTTTCGAGGTAACCAAGATTATTATGCCATTTTGACCAAAGTATGCTAATTATGTCATTATAGAGCTATCCAAGGTTATTATGTCATTTTAGAGCTAATTATGTCATGAATGAACTAGCTAAGATTACTTTAGGTCGTTATTGAGCTATCGAAGGTAGTTATGCCATTTTTTAGTAACCTTATCATATTAAGTCATTTTATAGAGCTATCTAAGGTTATTATGTCATTTTATAGCTAATTATGTCATGAATGAACTAGCTAAGATTAGTTTAGGTCGTTATTGAGCTATCGAAGGTAGTTATGCCATTTTTAACTAACTAAAGCATATAAAGTCATTTTATAGAGCTATCTAAGGTTATTATGTCATTTTGGAGCTAAATATGCAATAAATGAACTATCCAAGGTAGTTATGCCATTTTTTAACTAACTAAGCATATTAAGTCATTTTGGAAGGGATAAATGCTAGCATGAAGAATGAAATTGCATGAATCATGTAGCAAACCACATACCCAGTTATCCCCGTACTCAAACAGGTTGGAGCTCCCTTAGTGGTGTGGCACACCTTCCATTTGGTCGCGCTTATCCTTGGCCCTCTGGTGTTCGACTAGCCATTCGGGAGAGCACCATGCATCCACCAATGCCTCCCAACAGTCCATCTTATCCACACACCATCTCGGGGGCACCTAATTTAGTCAAGAGAAATTTCAGCGCTACGCCTATGAATCAAATCAAGAAAACTTAGTTCAAGGCCTTGAGAATAGGTAATTACCTGCATGTACTTCTCCTTACTAAGACACTTGCCGCGACACTTCGCCTTGGCCCTCCTAATACCCTTCGAGGCGTAGTAGTCTCGAACGGCCTGCACCCGAGCCTCGTGCCGTAAGTTCCGAAGTAGGCGCTTGCACTCTGTTTCGACAACCATAGACGCGGCCTCCTGCTCTCCCTCTGAAACCCTGTAGAAGGTCTGCAATCAAACAAGACAACACTGATTAGTACAATCACTAGGTAATCACTAGGTAGTGTTGGCTTTTAATTCTATAAAGGAGAAATTACCCAAAACCGACGGAACACCATGTCGGCCACCGTCTCGCACAAGACACCGCCGACCATCTCCCCCGGCGGGGCCGGGGCAACCGAGTACAGCTCCAAGCTCAGTGCTAGCTATGGAACCTGACCCTCACCGGGCAACGTGACCCACCCAGGGAAGAGCTGTCAGCAAATCACACCAAGGACCTGGTTGGGCCTGCGGACACCACGGGGGTATGCCCAGCCCCTGCAGTATGACAAGGCCAACACATTAGATATTAATTTGAAGTAACATGAAGGCAAAAGGTTAAAAAATATTAAATGCAGTTACTTCAACCCTTTAGGCGCAATCAACCACCTCTGGTCGGGGGTCGCTGATGACCCACAAGTATAGGGGATCTACCGTAGTCCTTTTGATAAGTAAGAGTGTCAAACCCAACGAGGAGCAGAAGGAAATGATAAGCGGTTTTCAGCAAGGTATTCTCTGCAAGCACTGAAATTATAGGTAACAGATAGTTTTGTGATAAGATAATTTGTAGGAAGCAACAAGTAACAAAAGTAAATAAAGTGCAGCAAGGTGGCCCAATCCTTTTTGTAGCAAAGGACAAGCTTGGACAAACTCTTATATAAAGAAAAGCGCTCCCGAGGACACATGGGAATTATCGTCAAGCTAGTTTTCATCATGTTCGTATGATTCGCGTTCGGTACTTTGATAATTTGATATGTGGGTGGACCGGTGCTTGGGCGCTGTCCTTACTTGGACAAGCATCCCACTTATGATTAACTCCTATTGCAAGCATCCGCAACTACAAAAGAAGTATTAAGGTAAACCTAACCATAGCAGGAAACATATGGATCCAAATCAGCCTCTTACGAAGCAACGCATAAATTAGGGTTTAAGCTTCTGTCACTCTAGCAACCCATCATCTACTTATTACTTCCCAATGCCTTCCTCTAGGCCCAAATAATGGTGAAGTGTAATGTAGTCAACGTTCACATAACACCACTAGAGGAGAGACAACATACATCTCATCAAAATATCGAACGAATACCAAATTCACATGACTACTAATAGCAAGACTTCTCCCATGTCCTCAGGAACAAACGTAACTACTCACAAAGCATATTCATGTTCATGATCAGAGGAGTATTAATATGCATATAGGATCTGAACATATGATCTTCCACCAAATAAACCAACTAGCATCAACTACAAGGAGTAATCAACACTACTAGCAACATACAGGTACCAATCCCAGACTTGGAGACAAGAATTGGATACAAGAGATGAACTAGGGTTTGAGAGGAGATGGTGCTGGTGAAGATGTAGATGGAGATTGGCCCCCTCCCGACGAGAGGAGCGTTGGTGATGACGATGGCGATGATCTCCCCCTCCCGGAGGGAAGTGTCCCCGGCAGAACAGCTCCGCCGGAGCCCTAGATTGGTTCCGCCTCGTGGCGGCGTAGTCTCGTCCCGAAAGCTTGCTTATGATTTTTTCTCGGACGAAAGACTTCATATAGCAGAAGATGGGCACCGGAGGGCCAACAGGGGGCCCACAAGGCAGGGGGCGCGCCCAGGGGGTAGGGTGCGGCCCCCACCCTCGTGGCCAGGGTGTGGGCCCCCTCTGGTATTTCTTCCGCTCAGTATTTTTTTATTATTTTCAAAAATAACTTCTGTGGAGTTTCAGGACTTTTGGAGTTGTGCAGAATAGGTCTCTAATATTTGCTCCTTTTCCAACCCAGAATTCCAGCTGCCGGCATTCTCCCTCCTTATGTAAACCTTGTAAAATAAGAGAGAATAGGCATAAGTATTGTGACTTAATGTCTAATAACAGCCCATAATGCAATAAATATCGATAGAAAAGCATGATGCAAAATGGACGTATCAACTCCCCCAAGCTTAGACCTCGCTTGTCCTCAAGCGGAAGCCGATAACGATAAATATGTCCACATGTTTAGAGGTAGAGGTGTCGATAAAATAAAATACGGACATGAGGGCATCATGATTATTCTCATAACAGCAACATATATGGATAATGTCATATGATTTATTATGCTCAAGTAATAATCTATTCACAATGCAAAGTATGAATCAGAAACTTTATTGAGAACTAACAAACTATCATATCAGTCATTGAAGCAATTGCAATTTATCATAACATCAAAAAGAGTCTATGTCAGAGCTTTTCAGCAAGTCCACATACTCAACTATCATTTAGTCAATTGATAACACTCACACAATACTTGTGGTTACGGAATTTTAATCAGACACAAAGAAAGATAGGGGCTTATAGTTTCGCCTCCCAACCTTTTACCTCAAGGGTAATGTCAACAATAATAGTTCATGCTAACTTACATCCAATTAGATATATATGTCTGGATCTTTCCAACACACTGTGCTTGCCAAAGGATAAAATATAAAAAGGAAAGGTGAAAATCACCATGACTCTAGCGTAAGGTTAAGAGATAAAAGTAAAAGATAGGCCCTTCGCGGAGGGAAGCAGAGGTTGCCATGCGCTTTCAGAGTTGGATGCACAAAATCTTAATGCGAAAGAACGTCACTTTATATTGCCACTTGTGATATAGACCTTTATTATGTAGTCCGTCGCTTTTATTTCTTCCACATCACAAGATCATCTAAAGCTTATTTCCTCCACACCAATCAATCATACATATTTAGAGAGCAATTTTTATTGCTTGCACCGATGACAACTTACATGAAGGATCTTACTCAATCCATAGGTAGATATGGTGGACTCTCATGGCAAAACTGGGTTTAAGGGTTTTTGGAAACACAAGTAGTATCTCTACTTGGTGCAAAGAATTTGTCTAGCATGAGGGGGAAAGGCAAGATCAACATGTTGGATGATCCATGACAATATACTTTATCTCAGATATAAGAAAACATAATCCATTACGTTGACTTCCTTGTCCAACATCAACTCTTTAGCATGTCATATTTTAATGAGTGCTCACAATCATAAAAGATGTCCAAGATAGTATATTTATATGTGAAACCTCTCTTTCTTTATTACTTCCTATTAATTGCAACGATGACCAAAACTATGTTTGTCAACTCTCAACAACTTTTAATCATCATACTCTTTCTATGTGAAGTCATTACTCTCCATAAGATCAATATGATCTCTTTGTTTCTTTTTATTCTTTTTCTATTTATTTTATTCCCTAAAGATCATGGAAAAATAATCAAGCCCTTGACTCAACACTAATCTTTATTATATAGCTCACGGACTCGATTACATAGAGGAATCATAAAGCAAAACTCAAAACTAGATCATACTAAAACTTTATTCTACTAGATCAAGATATTACTAAAAGGATCGAACTAAGAAAAACGGTAAAGATAGGAGTGTGATGGTGATACGATACCGGGGCACCTCCCCCAAGCTTGGCAGTTGCCAAGGGGAGTGCCCATACCCATATGATTATGTCTCCTTTTTCGGGGGTGGTGATGTGATATTCTTGGCGATGATGCCCCTTAGTATACGATTCTCCTCTTCGAGCTTATTGACTTGCTGCTTGAGGTCCATTATTTCCTTACGAAGCTTTCCTGTAACGGCTAAAGCTCCTTGCACCCAAGGGTGTTGCATAGCTGCGGGAGAACAAGTGACACTCTTCTTCATATTTTCATAAGAAAGAAATCTAACATTGGAAGGAATAACCGAGTTTGGGATAGCCGAGCTCTGCAGTTCCACCATCGTAAATCTAGCTCGGAAGCGAGAAGTGACTTCTTGATCCTCCTCCATGGCATCTATCCTCTTCAAATCAGCCTCCATCTCTTCCTCCATTGCTGGCCCAAAGTGGTCAGCATCGCTGTTTGTCCTTGATCTCGATGCCGGATGAGACACCCGGCTCTCCGTGACTGACTCTTGAGAAGACATCTTGCTCTAATCTGCAGCAGCAACAACTCGAAACAAGAATAGAGGATATTTGCATGATACGGGAGTCAAAACCTTCGGGAGATTGTATAATGAATTTTTACCGACCAAAATACGTATCGTGCAAGAAAACGGAGTCCGGAGAGCACACAAGGTGCCCACGAGGCAGGGGGCGTGCCCAGGGGATAGGGCGCGCCCTCCACCCTCGTGGAGGCCTCGTGTCCTTCCCGGACTGCTTCTTATTTTCTATTTTTCTAAATATTCCAAAACGGAGAAAAATTGCCATTAGAACTGTTTTGGAGTCGGTTTACTTACCGTACCACATACCTATTCCTTTTCGGAGTCTGAAACGTTCTGGAAAGTGTCTCTTATGTATTCCTCCGGTGTTACGGTTTCAATGATATTGGTTTCAACATTTATGGGGTTACCTGAGATATAATGTTTGATTCTTTGACCGTTCACCACCTTCGGATTTGTGCCTTCGAAGTTGTTAATTTTTATGGCACCGGAACGATAAACCTCCTCGATAACGTAAGGACCTTCCCATTTAGAGAGAAGTTTTCCTCCAAAAAATCTTAAACGAGAGTTGTATAGCAATACATAATCACCTACATTAAACTCACACTTTTGTATTCTCTTGTCATGCCATCTTTTAACTTTTTATTTAAACTACTTGGCATTCTCATAGGCTTGGGTTCTCCATTCATCAAGTGAGCTAATGTCAAATAACCTCTTCTCACCGGCAAGTTTGAAATCGTAGTTGAGCTCTTTAATGGCCCAATATGCCTTATGTTCTAGTTCGAGAGGTAAGTGACATGCTTTTCCATAAACCATTTTATACGGAGACATTCCCATAGGATTTTTATATGCAGTTCTATAAGCCCATAATGCATCATCAAGTTTCTTGGACCAATTCCTTCTAGATCTATTAACAGTCTTTTGCAAAATTAATTTGAGTTCTCTATTACTCAATTCTACTTGACCACTAGACTGTGGGTGATAAGGAGATGCAATTCTATGATTAACATCATACTTAGCAAGCATTTTACGAAAGGGGCCATGAATAAAATGTGAACCACCATCAGTCATTAAATTCTAGGGACTCCAAATCTCGAAAAAATAACTTCTTTAAGCATCTTAATAGAAGTGTTATGGTCAGCACTACTAGTTGGAATAGCTTCTACCCACTTAGTAACGTAATCAACAACAACTAATATATGTGTATATCCATTAGAGGCAGGAAACGGTCCCATATAATCAAAGCCCCAAACATCGAATGGTTCAATAACAAGTGAATAATTCATAGGCATTTCTTGACGTCTACTGATATTACCAATTCTTTGACATTCATCACAAGATAAGACAAACTTACGGGCATCCTTGAAGAGAGTAGGCCAATAAAAACCGGATTGCAATACCTTATGTGTAGTTCTATCCCCAGCGTGGTGTCCTCCATAAGCCTCGGAGTGGCACTTGCGTAGGATCTATTCCTGTTCATGCTCAGGCACACAACGTCTAATAACACTATCTACTCCTTCTTTATAAAGATGCGGGTCATCCCAGAAGTAATGTCTCAAATCATAGAAAAACTATTTCTTTTGCTGGTATGTGAAACTAGGTGGTATGAATTTAGAAACAATCATCATACGAGAAGCATACCATGGAGCAGTACGAGAAGCATTTATGACATTTAATTGTTCATCAGGAAAGCTATCATCAATAGGTAGTGGGTCATCAAGAACACTTTCTAACCTAGACAAGTTGTCTGCAACGGGGTTCTCAACTCCCTTTCTATCAATAATATGCAAATCAAATTCTTGTAGCAAGAGAACCCATCTAATAAGTCTAGGTTTAGCATCTTTCTTTTCCATAAGATATTTAATAGCAGCATGATCCGTGTGAATAGTAACTTTAGAATCAACAATATAAGGTCTAAACTTATCACAAGAAAATACAACTGCTAAGAATTCTTTTTCAGTAGTAGCATAATTTCTCTGAGCATTGTCTAGAGTTTTACTAGCATATTGAATAACATTTAATTTCTTATCAACTCTTTGCCCTAGAACAGCACCTACAACATAATCACTAGCATCACACATAATTTCAAAGGGTAAATTCCAATCAGGTGGCTGAACAATAGGTGCAGAAATCAATGCTTTCTTAAGTATTTCAAATGCTTCTACACAATCATCATCAAAGACGAATGGTATATCTTTTCGTAATAGATTAGTCAGAGGCCGAGAAATTTTTGAGAAGTCCTTAATGAACCTCCTATAAAATCCAACGTGACCAAGAAAACTTCTTATACCTTTGATGTCCTTGGGACATGGCATCTTTTCAATAGCATCAACTTTAGCTTTATCAACTTCAATACCTCTTTCAGAAATTTTATGCCCCAAGACAATGCCTTCATTAACCATAAAGTGGCACTTCTCCCAATTCAAGACAAGGTTAGTTTCTTCACA
The DNA here is from genome assembly GCF_018294505.1 of Triticum aestivum. Taxonomy (NCBI): domain Eukaryota; kingdom Viridiplantae; phylum Streptophyta; class Magnoliopsida; order Poales; family Poaceae; genus Triticum; species Triticum aestivum. The sequence goes on from NC_057802.1 coordinate 65,648,431, forward strand.
TCTCTGCAAAAATCGATCAAGGTTGCTCAAGAAATCATCAAAAGAAGATCCATAAACGGAGAAATCGTCCATGAAAACCTCACAAATCTTTTCACAAAAGTCAGAGAATATAGCCATCATGCATCTTTCAAAGGTAGCATGTGCATTACATAAACCAAAAGGCATACATCTATAAGAAAAAGTACCGAAAGGGCAAGTAAAAGTGGTCTTAGCTTGATCATCAGCTGACACATGTATTTGAGAGAAACCAGAATAACCATCTAGAAAGCAAAAATGTGTATGTTTGGACAATCTTTCTAGCATTTGATCAATAAAAGGTAAGGGGTAATGATATTTTTTAGTAGCTTTATTTAATTTACGGAAATCGATTACCATCCTATATCCTGTAATAATTCTTTGTGGAATCAATTCACCTTTATCATTACGAACGACAGTAATACCTCCCTTCTTAGGAACACAATGGACAGGACTTACCCACTGACTATCAACAACGGGATAAATTATACCTGCCTCAAGGAGCTTTAGGATTTCCTTTCTTACCACTTCTTTCATCTTAGGATTCAGCCGTCGTTGATGATCAATAACTGGTTTGGCGTCTTTCTCAAAACTTATTTTATGTTGACATAGAGTAGGACTAATGCCCTTAAGATCATCAAGAGTATATCCAATAGCAGCACGGTGCTTCTTCAGAGTTTTCAATAATTTTTCTTCCTCCTTCTCTGAAAGGTTAGCACTAATAATAACATGATATATCTTCTTTTCATCAAGATAAGCATATTTAAGAGTATCAGGCAATGGTTTAAGCTCAAACACGGGATCACCCTTGGGTGGAGGAGGATCCCCTAGGATTTCAACAGGCAAGTTATGTTTCAGGATAGGTCCTGGTTTAAAGAACACTTCATCTATTTCCCTTCTTTCATTCATAAACATATCATTTTCATGGTCTAGCAAATATTGTTATAAAGGATCACTAGGAGGTACGACAATAGAAGCAAGACCAATAATTTCATCCTTACTAGGTAATTCCTCTTCACGATGTTGTCTACGAAATTTAGAAAAATTAAACTCATGAGACATATCACCTAAACCAATAGTAACAACATCCTTTTCGCAGTCTATCCTAGCATTAATAGTGTTTCAGAAGGGTCTACCAAATATAATGGGACAAAAGCTATCTTGTGGGGAACCAAGAACAAGAAAATCAGCAGGATATTTAGTTTTCCCACACAAGACGTCAACATCTCTAACAATCCCAATTGGTGAAATAGTATCTCTATTGGCAAGTTTAATTGTGACATCAATATCTTCTAACTCAGTAGGTGCAATATCATGCATAATTTCTTTGTATAAGTCAATAGGTATTGCACTAGCACTAGCACCCATATCACATAAGCCATGATAACAATGATCGCCTATTTTAATAGAAATAACCGGCATGCCTACCACAGGTCTATGTTTATCTTTTGATGAAATTCCAATTTCAATCGCTTGTAGTTCCATGATCCCATATCATCACATAGCCTATATACCATGTCAATGCATCTCCCTTCAAAGATAAAGGGAAGTCCTTCTTCTTGATGACATCATCGGGCATACCTGCAAGCTTAAATAATCCACAAACTTCATCCACATATATTAGGTGCTCATCAGGATGTAATGTTCCATCTCCTACAAAAGGATTAGCTAGCAGTTTTTCTACCATACCCGAAGGAATTTCAAAGTAGACATTTTCATTTTCAGTAGGTTCAGTAGGTTGAGGAGCAACTCTTGGCTCTACTGGTCGGGGTGAAGATACCCCGAACAAGCCCCTCAGAGGATTACTTTCCATAGTAACAAGTGACAGTAAATTTCAGCACGCTATATAAATTTTTCCTTACCTAATTCCACCTACCAAAGGCGCTTCACTCCCTGGCAACGGCGCCAGAAAAGAGTCTTGATGACCCACAAGTATAGGGGATCTATCGTAGTCCTTTCGATAAGTAAGAGTGTCGAACCCAACGAGGAGCAGAAGGAAATGATAAGCGGTTTTCAGCAAGGTATTCTCTGCAAGCACTAAAATTATAGGTAACAGATAGTTTTGTGATAAGATAATTTGTAGCGAGCAACAAGTAACAAAAGTAAATAATGTGCAGCAAGGTGGCCCAATCCTTTTTGTAGCAAAGGACATGCCTGGAAAAACTCTTATATAAAGAAAAGCGCTCCCGAGGACACATGGGAATTATCGTCAAGCTAGTTTTCATCACGTTCATGTGATTCACGTTCGGTACTTTGATAATTTGATATGTGGGTGGACCGGTGCTTGGGTGCTGTCCTTACTTGGACAAGCATTCCACTTATGATTAACTCCTATTGCAAGCATCCACAACTACAAAAGAAGTATTAAGGTAAACCTAACCATAACATGAAACATATGGATCCAAATCAGCGCCTTACGAAGCAACGCATAAACTAGGGTTTAAGCTTCTGTCACTCTAGCAACCCATCATCTACTTATTACTTCCCAATGCCTTCCTCTAGGCCCAAATAATGGTGAAGTGTAATGTAGTCGATGTTCACATAACACCACTAGAGGAGAGACAACATACATCTCATCAAAATATTGAACGAATACCAAATTCACATGACTACTAATAGCAAGACTTCTCCCATGTCCTCAGGAACAAACGTAACTACTCACAAAGCATATTCATGTTCATGATCAGAGGAGTATTAATATTCATATAGGATCTGAACATATGATCTTCCACCAAATAAACCAACTAGCATCAACTACAAGGAGTAATCAACACTACTAGCAACCTACGGGTACCAATCCCAGACTTGGAGACAAGAATTGGATACAAGAGATGAACTAGGGTTTGAGAGGAGATGGTGCTGGTGAAGATGTTGATGGAGATTGGCCCCCTCCCGATGAGAGGAGCGTTGGTGATGATGATGGCGATGATTTCCCCTCCCGGAGGGAAGTGTCCCCGGCAGAACAGCTTCGCCGGAGCCCTAGATTGGTTCTGCCAAGGTTCCGCCTCATGGCGGCGGAGTCTCGTCCCGAAAGCTTGCTTATGATTTTCTCTTGGATGAAAGACTTCATATAGCAGAAGATGGGCACCAGAGGGCCAACAGGGGGCCCACGAGGCAGGGGGCGCGCCCAGGGGGGTAGGGCGCACCCCCACCCTCGTGGCCAGGGTGTGGGCCCCCTCTGGTATTTCTTCCGCTCAGTATTTTTTTATTATTTCCAAAAATAACTTCCGTGGAGTTTCAGGACTTTTGGAGTTGTGCAGAATATGTCTCTAATATTTGCTCCTTTTCCAGCCCAGAATTCCAGCTGTCGGCATTCTCGCTCCTTATGTAAACCTTGTAAAATAAGAGAGAATAGGCATAATTATTGTGACATAATGTGTAATAACAGCCCATAATGCAATAAATATCGATATAAAAGCATGATGCAAAATGGACGTATCAGTCGCCGGCACGGGCGGGAGCTTTGTACAGCCACGCTTGTAGACCTTCTTGCCCTTCTCAACCAGCTCGTCGTCGCTGTAGCTATCATCAGAAAAGGTGTCCTCGCTACCATCACTATGGCCACTAGCCTCCGGAGTCTCGTGGGAAGAAGCCCCCGGGATCGGAGTCTTCTGAGATGAAGACCCCGTGACCGGATTCGTCTGGGACGAAGACCCCATGACCGGAGTCTTCTGGGACGAAGACTCTGGGACCGTACTCACGTGGGGCGAAGGATCGGCGACTCGAGTCAGGTGGGGCGAAGGATCAGCGACCCGAGTCTGCTGGGGCGAGGGATCGGCGACCGGAGGCTCATGGACCGGAGTCCGAGATGGGTCCACGTCAGACGGAGCAGTCCTGTGGTCGGGTGAATCAGCTGAGGGTGGCGGCGAGGGAGGCGTAGCAGCCTTCCTACCTCTCCCGCTGCCACGTCCACCTACCAGCCTTCTTCGTCCTCCCCCGACCTCCCCCAGCCGAAGAAGAAGCGCCCGCCGCAGTTGTCTGCATACTGTCTAGCAGTGCTCTCCGGAGGGGCTCGGCTGGAATAATGGAACCACCCTCCCAGTAGCGCTCGCAAGAGGATCGGGGCGCTCTGGACCCTTGCCCACCATCCTGTCAACACCTGCAATGACAAAAAGTAAACGAAATTAGTACAACATAAAAAATTTGGATACCTGACATGAACATAATATGTATATAATTTAAGTGTATCATAATCATGAACATAATAAAAATACACCAGATCAACACAAATAAATATGGGGTCGGGGTGTGGTGTCAGGGTGTCGGGGTCGGGGTGTCGTGCCGGGGTGTCG
>NC_057802.1:65653356-65653853 GCF_018294505.1 Triticum aestivum
TTCTTCTTCTTCTTCTTCTTTCTCCTCCTCCTCCTCCTCCTCTTCTTCTTCTTCTTCTCCTTCTTCTTCTTCTTCTTCTTCTTCTTCTTCTTCTTCTTCTTCTTCTCCTTTTTCCTCTTCTTCTTCTTTTCTTCTTTCTTCTTCTCCCTCCTCCTGTTCCTCCCTCCTCCTTCTACTTCTTCTAAACTAAAACTAAAACTAATCTAAAATAAACTAAACTAAAATAAACTAAAAGTAAAAGTAATCTAAAATAAACTAAACTAAAACTAAAACTAATCTAAAATAAACTAAACTAAAACTAAAACTACACTAAAACTATAACTAAAACAGAAACTAAACTAAAAGAAACAAAAAGAAACTAATTAAACAAAAAAAGGGGGAGGAGCTCACCTGGTGGAGGGGGAGGCCGGACGGCTGCGGCGGCCGCTGGAGGAGGTGGCGACCCGGTGGAGGGGGAGGCCGGACGGCCGCGGCGCGGCTGCCCGACGTGGAAGAGG
>NC_057802.1:65654155-65675678 GCF_018294505.1 Triticum aestivum
AGGGGTGGGGAGGGTGCGGTGGAGGTCGGTGGGCCGCAGGGGAGGAGTGCGCGGCGGCCGGCTACGGCAGACGGGGTCGGCGGCGGCGGCGCGGGGGTACGGTGTGGGTGGGGAGGGAATGAGAGAGTGGAGAGAAGAGACAGAGGATGGGGGCGGGACGGCCGTTAACGTACCCGCCTCTTTGCCGTCAGCCAACGGTCGGCAAAGAGGTGGGGCCGGTGGGCTTGAGTTGGTTAAACAATAACCGGGCCCACCCACCTCTTTGCCGTCTGCTAGCGGACGACAAAGATTCTTTGCCGTCAGCCAACGGACGGCAAAGAACTGGCTAATGGCAAAGACCTTGTTTGCCATCAGCCACATCTTTGCCGTCCGTTTTCGTGTGGCTGACGGCAAAGACCTTCTTTGCCGTCAGCAAGCGGACGGCAAAGAGTTGGCAGACGACAAATAAGCTAATTCCAGTAGTGTATAAGGACCTATGTTCGGTTTGCTAGCTACGTCGGTTAAGCATGCTCGGTTTACACGTTGCATGTGCTGCTCCTGCCTTTCCTTAACAAATTCTAGTGAATCGTCCTATCTACTTTTACCTGTCAATCTGTTGCTCTAGTGTATACATTCTATATGTCATGCAATGTGGTGCTCACTTACTAACTGTTTGGTTAATTAGTTATCGTGTTCAGTTAATTGTTTGGTTCAATTCTGCAAATGTGATGTTCAATTCTTCAGGGTGCAATTTTGTATTTTCTTTCATGTGATAAATAAATCGAATTTTTTTGTACTAAATACATGAGAAACAAATACAATTGCTATATTTCCAAGTTGTTAAGCATGCTTGGTTTGGTTAACTGCCTGATCTTCTATTAGGAGTATGTTATATCGTGCAATGTGGTGCTCTGTTAATGTTTGGTTCATTTGTTGTGGTGTAGAGTTATCTGCTTGGTTCGATTCTGCAATGCGATGTCCAATTATCGTGGGTAGAATTTTTTATTGTTGTGCATGTGCGGAATAAATCGAATTTGGCTGCACTTAATACATGAGAGACATATACAATTGCTATATTTCCTAGTTCTTAATCATGCTTGGTTTGGATAAATGGGTTTTCCATGTGGCTTGAATTAATCTGATGAATCTGCAATGTGCTTATTTTTCATCAACATATTTTACTGATAGCATATGAACCCTCACTTAACCTGATCACTAACTACCTTATATGTGTTGCAGGGAAACAGTGGGAAGCACCGAGGTTTACAATCAAGGTTTACACATGCATGGTCCTTTGTCTAATAGCACATTATTGTGCAATTGCAGGAAACATTCTACTCCCTCCGTTCCTTTATGTAAGGTGTATTTGTTTTTTCAAAAGTCAAATGAGTGCATGATTGACCGAGTTTTAAGAAAAATATATCAATATCCAGAATAGAAAATTTATATCATTTGATCCATCATGAAAAGTAGTTTCATATTTTATCTATTAGGTATTCCAGATGTTGTTATTTTATTCTAGAATCTTGCTCAAACATTCAAATGGTTGACTTGCATGGCAACCAATACACCTTATATTCTGGAATGGAGGGAGTAATTTTTGGGTTTTAACAATTTGGTCTTGCACATGTAGGTCCTGCTGTCAGAGGTTTTGACCCACTGTTTGACCCTTTTTGCATATGTGGAAATGAGTTGTCCATGAATATCAGTCAAGTCAAGAAACCCAGAAAGATTGTTAGGACAAAGAAATTAGTTGATACGTCTCCAACGTATCTATAATTTTTGATTGTTCCATGCTGTTATATTATCATTCTTGGATGTTTTACAATCATTTTATAGTTATTTTATATCATTTTTGGTACTAACCTATTGACATAGTGCCAAGTGCCAGTTGCTGTTTTCTGCATGTTTTTTACATCACAGGAAATAAATACCAAACGGAGTCCAAATGCAACGAAACTTCACGGAGATTTTTTATGGACCAGAAGACACCTAATGGGCCAAGGATGCGCCTGGGGGGTGCTCTGAGGGGAGCACAACCCACCAGGGTGCGCCAGGAGGCCTAGGTGCGCCCTGGTGGGTTGTACCCACCTCGGGTGCCCCCGGACCGCCTCTTTGCTCTATAAATACCCCAATATTCTAGAAACCCTAGGGGAGTCGACAAAAATCAATTCCAGGCGCCGCAGAGTCCAGAACCACCAGATCCTATCTAGACACCATCACGGAGGGGTTCACCACTTCCATTGGTGCCTCTCCGATGATGCGTGAGTAGTTCTTTGTAGACCTTCGGGTCCATAGTTAGTAGATAGATGGCTTCCTGTCTCTCACTGAATTCTAAATACAATGGTCTCTTGGAGATCCATATGATGTAACTCTTTTTGTGGTGTGTTTGTTGGGATCATATGAACTTTGAGTTTATGATCAGATCTATCTTTTTATATCCATGAAAGTTATTTGAGTTTCTTTGATCTCTTATATGCATGATTTGTTATAGCCTCGTATTTCTTCTCCGATATTTGGGTTTTGTTTGGCCAACTTGACCTATTTATCTTGCAATGGGAAGAGGTGCTTTGTAGTGGGTCCGATCTTACGGTGCTTGATCCCAGTGACAGAAGGGGAACTGACACGTATGTATTGTTGCTACTCAGGATAAAACGATGGCGTCTATCTCTACATAGATAGATCTTGTCTACATCATGTCATCATTCTTATTGCATTACCCCGTTTCTCCATGAACTTAATACACTAGATGCATGCTGGATAGCGGTCGATGTGTGAAGTAATAGTAGTAGATGCAGGCAGGAGTCGGTCTACTAATCTTTGACGTGATGCCTATATAATGATCATTCCCTGGATATCTTCATGATTATTTGAAGTTCTATCAATTGCCCAACAGTAATTTGTTTACCCACCATTTGCTATTTTTCTCGAGAGAAGCCACTAGTGAAACCTATGGCCCCGGGTCTCTTTCTCATATTATTATAAACCTTTGTGATCTACTTTTCCTTTGCTTTTATTTTCAGATCTACTAAACCAAAAATACAAAATTACCTTGCTGCGTTTTATTCTTATTTATTTTATTTGGCGTTCGATCTATCAATCTACTACAATTTTCTCACGTCCGTTTGCCAATTTCTGGCGCCGTTACCCGAAAGGGATTGACAACTCCTTTAACACGTCAGGTTGCGAGTAGTTGTTATTTGTATGCAGGGGCTGTTTACATTGTGTTTGTTGGTTCTCCTACTGATTCGATAACCTTGGTTTCATCATTGAGGGAAATACCTACCGCTGCTGTGCTGCATCATCCCTTCCTGTTTGGGGAAATACCGACATAGTCCTAGCAGACATCAAAAGGAATTTCTAGCACCGTTGCCGGGGAGGATCTTCAACATATACCAGGTTCCTAATCAGAAATCTCATCTCCTCGCAATTTACATTATTTGCCATTTGCCTCTCGTTTTCCTCTCCCCCACTTCACAAAATTTTGCCGTTTTATTCGCCCTCTTTTTTGTTCGCCGTTTTCTTGCCGGATCTGTCCGCGTCCTTGCTTCCTAGTCATTATGGCTAGTGTGCCTACTCATCCTTTGTCACCAGATTTTGAAGTTCTTTACTTCAAGCAAAAACAAGGAGAAAATTTGAAGGATGCCTGGTATAGGCTTATGGAATCTTATCGTATTTGCAATTTAAAGGGGGACGCTAAGATCTTGCTTCATAATTTTTACATAGGATTGGCTTTGCATCATAGACAACTTCTAGATTTTCCCGCTAAAGGGAATTTTATTGAGCTTGACGCCAATGCTGCTTATGAAATTTTAGAAGGAATTTTGGGGGTTCCACCTCAAAAGAAGGGGTTTTATTTCACCCGTGAGGGAGTTCAAATGTTGGAAAAACTTGGTGTTTTGCATAAACATATGGTTGAAATAAAAAAATATAATGAACCCCTCAAACATCTCAATGGTAGTATCAATCGCATGAATACCTTGATTACTCTTTGCAACAAGCAATTGGATATTTTGGATCTAAAGATGGTTTTTTTCGGAGAATTTGGGGAAGCGTAAAGAGCCTCCCGGGTTTGAGAAAACCCTTACAAAAGTTGCCAAAATTTCGGATGACAAAACTTAGATCCTTGCTTTATGCCTAGCTAAGGGCGTAAAACTATAGCGCTTGTTGGGAGGCAACCCAATGAATAAAATTTATATTTGCTTTTTGCTTTCTATTTTTGAGTGTTTGCACAGTTATGCTACTATTATGATTGTGTTTTTTGTGTTTTAATTAGTGTTTGTGCCAAGTAAAGCCTTTAGGATCCTCTTGGGTGATAGTTGTTTGATCTTGCTAAAAAACAGAAACTTTTGCGCTCACGAATATAATTGTTAAAAATAACCAGAGTGTGATAAAATGCGAATTCTTTTTGCAGAAGATTAATGTACAAATTGCTCGGGTCTTCCTAAATTTTCAGAATTTTTGGGGTTACAGAAGTATTCAAAATAGTCAGATTGCTACAAACTGTTCTGTTTTGACAGATTCTATTTCCTTTGCGTTGTGTGCTTGTTTTGATGGCTCTATGGTTTTCTTTGATGAGTTTTGGCCATAGAAAAGTTGGAATACAGTAGATATAGTGAAAGAACAAAATATGAATTGGTTTGATACAATACTTATAGTAGTGATTTGCTTTCTTATACTAATGGATCTCACGAAGGTTTTGTTGAGTTTTGTGTGATTGAAGTTTTCAAGTTTTGGGTTATCTTACGATGGATGAAGGATTAAGGAGTTAGAAGAGCCTAAGCTTGGGGATGCCCCGACATCCCAAGCTATTACCCAAAAGAGAGCAAGCAACTAAGCTTGGGGATGCCCCGAGTGGCATCCCCTCTTTTCTTCTAACGACCATCGGTATTTTACTCGAAGCTATATTTTTATTCGTCACATACTATGTGTTTTGCTTGGAGCGTCTTGTATGATATGAGTCTTTGATTGTTTTATTATGTGTTTCAAGTCTTGATTCCTTGCTGGACACACCTATTTGAGAGAGCCAAAATTATGTCATGACTTGTTAGAATTGCTCTCTATACTTCACTTAATTTTTATATGAGCTATGGACTTGCTCTAGTGCTTCACTTATATCTATTTGAGCATGGTGTGCTTTAGTATTTTTGAAGAAATGCTCTCTTGCTTCACTTAGATTTATTTGAGAGTTAGTGAAATTTTCAAGAAATTCTCTCTTACTTCACTTCAATTATTTTGAGAGAAAGAAATATTATGCTCATGATCTTCACTTATATTTGTTTGAGGTTATCAAAAGCAACATATTAAAATTAGTCCCAAAGTGATAGATATCCAAGATGGATATAGCAAAAACTTTCATGAAGATCATTGGACAAAATAAACTTGATTCCTTGTAATAGTTTTGAGATATGGTGATGTGATATGAGAGTCATGTTGATGAGTAATTATGATTTAGTAAGAATATTGGTGTTAAGGTTTGTGATTCCCTATGCAAGCACGAAAGTAAATAGTCATGGAATGAAATTACATCCTACTTGTGGTGCAGTATTGGGTGTTAATTATGCTTAATGCTTACTTATGAGATTATTCGTTTCTTGGTTGGTCGCTTGTCAATCTTTTGCTAGCGTTCATTTTGCACTAAGTATGATCGCTACTTGTGCATCCAAAATCCGTTAAACCAATTTTGCCACATGAGTCCACTATATCTACCTATATGCGGTATTCTTTTGCCATTCTAAGCAAATTTCTATGTGCCATCTCTAATTTTCAAAATAAACTTCTTTTTTGTGTGTTCGTACTGCTCGCGGAGCGGTGAGGGGTGGCTAATGTTTTCCATGCTAGATGTGTTATTCTCACGATGAGTGTTTATTCACTTGTCATTGCACGAGAGTAAGGTAAAGGTATTAGGGATGCACAGTCCCGAAATGAAAAATGAATTTACTTTATGTTGTCAAATAATAAATTCCTTGGAAAGTGTTGGTATGGAAGGCAACTGTGGATTCGGCTAGCCATGGAAAGTGAAAGTATGGTGGAAAAAGGAATAAACATTATTTTCTGTTTGGGAACTGCCTATGATATATTTAGCATGGAAAGTGTTGGGAACTCTAAGTCATTTTTGTTGGTGGGAAAGGCACACCTCCCAAAATGTTTTTATCTCTAAGTTTTTCGCTTCGAGCTCTGGCACCTCTACAAATCCCTACTTCCCTCTGCGAAGGGCCTTTCTTTTACTTTATGCAATTTTTATTTTGAATTTGAGTCTCCATCCTCTCTTATAAAAGCACTAACTAGGAGGCAATATGATCATACTTGAGTATTGGGTGTAGCTAATATGCGAGTGTGTTTCATGAATGGATCAATGATTGAGCATGCACTACAAAAAATACACTTCCGTGATGATACGTGTTTGTCACAATAGGTCACGTTTTCTGTCATGCATGTACATCCATGACAATTTTATGACAGAATCAAGATAGTCATTCCTGTGCTGTCATACAAGTGTTCCATGACATTACCAAAATTATCATCACGAAAGTGTCCACTTCCATGACGATAAATCGCGCGTCATAGAAGTGCTTTCGTCAAGGGTGACCGACACATGGCATCCACCATAACGGAACGCCGTTAAGCTATCGGGTCCGGTTTTGGATCCGATAACCCGTCAACAGCCCCGACCAATGGGGATTTTCCACGTGTAAAATCATCATTGGCTAGAGGGAACACGTGTTGGCTCACCGTTGGGGCAGATGTCATCCACTCATTGGACCCAAAGCGCCTATGATACGTCGACACGTGGCACGGCCCAACAGAGGCCAATTCCTGTAAAAAGGCCGGCCCGTTTGACTTGGTCAAAAGGTGGCGGGCCGGCCCACGCCAAGCTTGTTAACGGCCTATTCGCATATAGCCCATTTACAGCCCGCTAACCCAGGGCCCGTTTACAGCCTATCCGAATTAGGCCCACTAGCGTCATCTGGGCCGTCTAATATAATTCCAGCCCGTTTTAACTTCCGGCCCATGTATGGCCCATGACGTCTTTCGGCCCATTAACGGCCCGTGGTAAAACTGGCCCGTAATGAACAGTGTATCACTTTATACCCATTAACGGGCCATTATTCTGTTGGGCCGTTTCCAATCCATGTTATCTTTTGGCCTTCTCAGGGCCCATTTATTCTTGGGCTCATTTCCAGCATTCCTTTACTTTCGGCCCGTTACTGTTATTTTCTGCTTGTGGGCCAAATTCAGCCCGTGGTTACAGTCGGCCCGTTTGTGGCTCGTTAATACGTTGGGCCGTTTTCATAGCGTCATCAAATACGGCCGACTAACGACGGCCTGTTATGGTCGGCCCATGAACGGACGATTTCAACTCTAGCCCATTTACAGCCATAATGTGGTCTGTTATTGGCCCATGTTTGGCCAACCGATCATACGGCCCGTAGAAGACCCATTGATGATACGGCCCGTAGAAGGCCCATTGTGTCTACGGCCCGTATAAGGCCCATGGTTTCTACGCCCCGTAGAAGGCCCATTGTTTCTACGGCCCTTAAAAGGCCCATTGTTTCTACGGCCCGTAGGAGGCCCATGTTAACTACAGTAAATATGTAGCCCATGGTTAATGTGGCCTAGTTTTAAAAAATAGGTTATTGCGGCCACTAGCAAACCGCGGAAAAAGAACTGCACTGACTACAAGAAAACAAAAAAACAAGACAATAAGGAAATAAATAGGCAAGCAACTTACGCTAGGCTATCACGGCTATTACACATATTACATCCACTAGGCATCAAAGTTCGCCACCAGTGCAAATATAGGGAACAAAGCAGCATATAAACGCCGCAGCAAAACAAGTCCAGAACTGAAACCACTTCAGAAGAGCTCAAGAAACAATATCCTGGGTACCCATAATGCTGGCAAGATGCTTAGAAAGCTTATTAACTTTCTCTTGTTTGGTGCTTAAATCCTCCAACACTTGTTGTTGCACCAGAAAGTATGCATCTGAATTCTGCAGGGACTTCCTCAGTCCTTCGGCTTCCTATCGCATAACATCTGATCGATGTCTTTCAACTTGAAGTTGAGACTCAAGAAGCCGAACTGATTCAGGCAGCGAGTTCGAAGAGCTGGTGCCAGCAGTAGTAGCCAGTAACTCGAACACTACATCAAGACAGGACTTTGGGGGTTGTCTCAGTGTCTTCAATATAGTTTTTATCAGCTTTCTTGGAGACCAGCAGGGATGTCTCACTATCTTGAACCTTATCTACATTACTTCCTGTACCATTGCATAACGGGTTACTCTTCTCCAATATTTTATCCGCATTCTAAAAGAGAAACAAACAAACACATCACATGTTTACAATGTAGTATATGAAACTCATTTTGGTAAACCAGTTCAGTAGTAAGGTGGACAGGATAACAACATGAAACAAACATATATCTATGTAGTATGGTCACTGTATGGTCTATATCATTCTAGTTTATGTTGCCAAATCAAGATAGATACAGTTCGAATCATATCTATTTAAGACAAAGCAGCTTAGACAGAATATAAGTGTGGGAAACTACACAGCAATAACAACACTTGTAGGGTGCATGGCATGAGAATATAACTATTTATTCAATTGAAACTGAAATCAACATAGAGCAAGTTACAACAACAAACACGTGAAACAGGTTTAAAACATACCTGTTGCGCCATTGGAGTTTCAATTGCATCCTTCAAATTTGAAATTAGTTGGTATGAGTAAAGTAGTATGAACCATAGCTACGGAACCTGACCTGAGAACAATTCTTCTTCTGCTTTAAGCGTTGACTTGGGGTTCGGAGTGGTGGTCCTCATGCTTTGGGCACTGCAGTTGCCTTACTAACTGCTCGTGTTTGGGTGCTCTGTGGTGGAGACGGTGTTGTGTCAACGGGAACTGGGTTACTATCTGCTGGGGTTGGGGTTAGAAGGGGTGTAGCTGGTTTTCTGTCCAACTGGGTAGGGGTACAATCTGTGTGAGTCTAGGTTATGTGTGGTGGGGCTGGTTCTTGGGCAAGTACAACAGTGGTTCTATCTCCATCGGCAGGTAGCACGATCTTTTCTGAAGACCTTTTTTTTACTCCCACAGATACTGCCATCACCCCCTCCAATTGAAATGGCTGATAAACAAGAAAAGTAATTGAATGTACAAACATTATAAGATAAACAGGTGCAATGGATAGTAGGGAAGAAAACTGGGCATGAAATAATTCACATTTATGTTGTCTAACCAAACAGAATAGCAGGACATAATTTCACATATATGATGGCTAATTAAAAAGGATAGCATGACACAATTTCGCATGTATGATGGCTAACTAAACATGATAGAATGACATGCTTCAAAATATGATGACTATGTAAACAGGATGACATGATATAACTATACGATGTGTCTATTAAAGTGGTTGGCATGCCATAAATCACAAACATGCCGTCAATGGAAACATGATGGCATGATATAATTCACGGATAGAATGACATAATTCAAAATATGGTGACTATGTGAACAAGATGAGATGATATAACTATATTATGTCTTTAGAAAATGGGTTGGCATGCCATAATTTAGATACATGCTGTCTATGTAGACATCATGGCATGATATAATTCAAATATATGATTTATATACTAAGGAAGTGAGCAGAGTGCAATCGCATATATGATGTGTCAACTAAGGAGATGGCATTCAATATCGTGTATATGATGTAAAAACTAAGCATTGCAATACAACATATGCATGATATGAGTAATATAACCCTGCCAAGTTTGAGCATACACCTCAGGGGGATAATAGGACTGGTCATCTGCCTCTGAATCCTCCTCTGAAAAGCTATCTGTAACCAGCAAGATATCTACTTCACCAGGTAGCATTGTCTTGCTCTGAAGACCTTGTTTTCACTCCAGATTTCTCCATCACCAATTCAAATGGCTGATGCACAGGAAGAGCAGTTGAATATACAAACATTGTCGACAAAAGCAATGAGAAATACAAAAAAGGATGTCATGATATAATACACATATATGACGCTTGGCTAAACAGCATGGCATTGCATAATTCACATATATAATGCCTTGCAACAAGATAGCATTGCATAATTCACATATATAATGTCTTGCAACAAGATGGCATTGCATAATTCACATATATGGTAATAGACACTAAACAGGTGGCATTCACACAAAGCATGTCTAAACTAAGCAAATGACATAGCAACGCAAGATACCATACGCACGATATGAGCAACATAACCCTGCCAAGTTAGAGCATGCACCTCGGGGGGGGGGGGGATAGGACTGGTCATATGTCTCTGAATCCTCCTCTAAGGAGCTATCTGTAACCAGCAAGACATGCACTTCATCAGATAGCATTGTCTGCTCTGAAGACCTTGTTTCCACTCCAGATTTTTCCATGACCGTGTTGAATGGCTGATGCACAGGAAGAGTAATTGAATGTACTAAAATTGTTCACAAATTTAACACGTAATAAAAAAATGATGTCATGATATAATTCACATATTAGATGACTGGCTAACCAGGGTGGCATTGCAAAATTCACATATATGATGCCTTGCTAAACAAGATGGCATTGCATGATTCACATATACGATAAAGAAACTAAACAGATGGCATTGACACAAAGCATGTCTAAACTAAGCAGATGACATCTTTGATGTATACAGTAAGCAATGCAAGGCACCATATGCATGATATTAACAACATCAGCATGCCAAGTTAGAGCGAAGACCTCATGGGGTAAATAGGAGTGATCTTCTGCTTCTGAATCCCCCTCAGAACAGTTATCTTCCTCTTGATTACGATCCGAAATGGGTGGAGGGGGGCTGCCTTTGCGCCCACCATGGAGCGACGTCTGCATGAAATTTTATTCCCACGCAAGGCTCGTCTCTTTTTCTCTACATGTTCAGTTCCATTGTGTACAATAACTGACATGCATAGGAATAAAACATAGTGAGACTATGTAAGGAGTGCATGCACAAATCCAGAGTGATGGTAGCAAACTGTGGATAGACCCAAAACAAATGATAGCCGGCAGATAATAGCTTTAGTTAAAAAATACAGATGTGGCTCCTTTAATGTTTGTTTGCACCTAACATGAAACTCATAGTAGACACGGGATACATATCTTACGCTTGGCGTTCGACAGGAATAGCCTCGTGGCGAGCTATAGACTAGTCTTTTTTTCAGACGCATTACACCTATCTCTCGGGACTTCTCGCACGCACCATCACTGCTCCCTAGGTTGATGCCACCCACATACAGTTGTACTCTGAGAAGAGGTGCACACACGCACTCGTCCTCTCTTACACACACATCTATAGCTACGAATTGTAGTGTTCTTAACCATCCGATTGGCTCTATCATAGGTTTCACGTTGCTCTTTGGCCTTGAGATTGAGAAGTTTAAAACGCGGAGGCTAAGATGGAGGCGCGAGGTTTTGGTTAATGTGCGGGCCGCACACGGCACCAACACGACACGAGCTTCGTCTGCCTGGTGCGCATGCAGTCGGGTGAGTTGTCCAAGTATAGACACAACCAGGCCCTCGTTGGTATCCGCGCCTCGACTTTGGCTGGTCATAGTGGAGAGTACCATAGACTAGTGACTAGTCTATGTTACTAGTATCTTCATAGTGGGTAGTGTCATATAGTATATGCATAATTTGGCGACGAGCGCTCTCTATATGTACCACCTTTTTTCTTTAATTACATCTTGTTAGTTTTGCTCCATGGCGCAATCCATCGATACTACTACTGTACAAATGTATACATTTTATAAAAGGCTAGAGGGCGGGGCAGTCTAGCTTGGTCCTTTTCACAAGAGGCGAGGGCCTTTGTGATTTGACAACTCATTACTGCTGGAAGGCAGGGCCTTGTGATTTGACTGCTCCTATAAATGTGCCGACGACCTAAGGAGGAGCAAAGAACCGTGCGGTATACTCAAGTTTTCCACTGGAGTACGATGGAGGAGCACGAAACACGGTAGCCCAGTGCTATATCCTCTACTCTCTACTCTTATTATATATTAATAGTAAGAGGCATTGTTCTATTGGCGATAAAGAATGATCTAATTTGCTAGTCATCTCATTTTTAGCATTGTTCTATTCATGCCTCGCAGAGAAGGTGACACGTGCGGCGAAACACCCGAAGCAAAATAAGAAACACGGGAGCAAAAGAAGAAGGAGGATTATCACCCCCAAAAAAGAAGGAAGATGCACACACAAGTCTGGGGCGCTGCTCTCACTACATGAAGGGTTGCTGGCCGCGGAGTCGTAACTGCTTCTTCATCACCTCCACGACCTCCATCTCCTTGCGCGTCTCCTCCGCCATCTTCATCATTGTGTCCATGACGCGGGATTTCTCGACGCGAGCCTTCATCATCTGTTCCACGGCCGCATTACGTACCTTGACAGCAGCCGGGTGCTCGATGCGGAGCTTCGCAAACTCCTCCTTCTGTTCCATGATGAGGGCCTGCAACGGCACCATCGAGGAACTATTATTCTCATGCAACTTCTTCCAGCCGACGTTCTCCTCCTTCAGCAGGTCGAGCTTGTGGCAGAGCTTCACCTTGTCCTCCTGAAGTTGCAGGATTTCGCCGGTCGCCTTCTTCTCCGAGGCAATGCTCTTCTTCAGCAGCATCACCAAGCCGGCGGTCAACTCCCCCTGCTCATTGAGCTCAGCGGGCATGTCGTTGAGGCTCTCCTTCAGCAGCTCCACCAAGCCGTGGATGAACTCCTTCTGATTATTGAGGTGCTTATTGAGCTGATCGAGCATGCTATCGAGGGATAACGACTCCAGCGCCGCCAGCTCGGCATGTTCGCCTCCGCGTCTAGGGCGCTCCTGGGAGCCATCGCTTGCCCGTGAGAGATCTTTCGAGGTCTCTGCGTGGCGGCGAGCCCTGTTTTTTTTCGCAGCCTTGGTTTCCGCTCCCTTGTTACGAGTAGTTCTCGACCTAGAGCTCTGCACACCGGCCATGGCAAGGACGAACGAAGAAGGAGGACTTATGAGGAGGAAGGTAGAGTAATTTTCGGTTAGGTAGTTCCCCTTTTTATAACCTAAGTACTAGCACTAGTACTAAAACCTGCATAGTGGGAACACGTTCAGGTTTGGTACGTACTGGTAGGTGTGAGCAGGCTTGCACTTAATTGTAGCACTAGTACTTTCGAATGTGATGGGAACAAGGTAAATATTAATTGATGGTTTTTGGTTTCGAGGACCGAAACGGCTCCCGATGAGTTTAGTGGAACATAAATTTCAAGTAGACTACACTGCTCAGATGCGTAAATACTATGTTACTGTAAAAAATTGGCACAAAATATGAAGGAGACCAATGGAAGTACTACTGGCAACCCATGATTTAACTACTCAAATGCACGCAGTGGAGTAGTAATGTCTTTCTTCCGCCCTCACCTCCACTCAATCTGCATGCACTGTATTAATTGACCATCAAGGAAATGAAGGACTTTACACGCGTCAAATTATCACATGGGGTGGATCTTGGTACAAAATTGCGTCCGCCCGTGTACCCGCGTGTGCGTGCAAGGGAATGAGTGCGTGCGTGGCGTGCGTGCACATCTTTGCTTTGTGCATGTACCGCCAGGGCGGCTCAAGGAGGACGAGTACATTCTTCTGGAACCAGCAGCACGTCACTGTGATCAATCCACACAAGGATGTCGCGACAACGCCTCCACATGTGCCACGTGGCTTCATGAACTGTAAGAGAGACACTGTGTAGCGTGCCATTGCGTTTTGCACATACTTGAAGTACTAGTAAGGTACACGTGCATTGCACGTGTCAGATTTTGCAACCAAATTATGAATAAATACCACACTGTAGCATGTAAGCTTTGAGTCATATATGCCTGATGTAGACCTTCGTTTAATTCTTATAGTTCATCTCATTCAAAATCAATTAATTTTTATAAAAACCTAGGGCCTCTTTGATTCGTAGGATTTCCAAAATGCGGGAATAGGAAGAACATGGGATTAGAGTGGAATGTCGTCTTGAATCCTACAAGATGGTACGAGTGTTTGATTGTGCATAGAAAAAACGCAGAATTCTTTCAAAGAGGTTTGAGTGGATGGGATGTTTCCTATGAAATCTAGTGCAAATGAATCATATGGAAAAATTCCTATGGTTTACAATCCTACGAATCAAACAACCAAGATAGGAAAATTCCTAAGGATTAGAATCCTCCAAAATTCCTTCGAGAATCCTTTGAATCAAAGAAGCCCTTAATCTATTTTATGATTCATGGAATTGTGCGTTGTAAAGCATAAAGTAAAAACAAATAATGGCAATTCAACTAGAAAAAAAGTTTGGGCAGTTATGATACGGAAGATTCTAGAACAAAGGAGAACCACTGTTGTTTTGAGATTTGTGCATTATGCTTAAGTTCAACCATGGAGTCTGCTAGATTGTACATGTGGCAAAATTCGGTGGGGGGCTAGAAGATGGTGCGAGGGGCCGAGTGGAGGGAGACTATGAAGGAGTGCACAACTGCGAGATCGATATTTAGAGAGAGGGGGCGAGAACGTGCGCTGTTGCGCGCAGTGGCGGAGCCATGAAAAATGTCCCATGAGCTAGGGGCCAAGCATTGCTAATCCTTTACGAGGAGGGCCAATTCATCAACTTAAACCATTTTTACCAGCAATTGTCTAATGATCACATTCATATTAGTCTCGATATATAGTGATGTTAGGGGGGGGGGGGCAGGGCCCTTGCTGCCCCCTGTCTTCGCCGTTGTGCGCGCGTCTGAGAGATGAAGCGGAAGGCATTGATGACGAGAGGGGGCATTGGATATATAATTAATGTGGGTGTATTAGCTATATATGTAATCCTATATAGAGAGGTATAGATTGATCGATGTGGACGTGGGAAAGAGGGTGAGACCTCACTAGATATATAGATTGATCGGTTTATGTGGAAAACTATGAAAGACTTAGCTATATACACACACACATAGAGGAACATCGATCATTGCGCATGCACGTGAGAGACAAAGAATGCCTGATATGATGGAGAGGGGGATGTGTGTGTGTGCCTTCATGGGAGACCGACCTGAAGAAAAAGATTGCATGTGTGCGATGGATAATGCCGACTGGTAGTGTGTGTGCATGCATGCACGAGAGAAAGTCAGTGGTACATTTATAAAGAGAAGACCAATGTGTGGGTGTAAAAGACTAGGTGAGGTCATAATCAATGTAAAGTTGAATTCAAATATTTGAATAAGAGATCATGATGTTTGAAACCCATGCATGCATGAATATAACGGAGATCTGTGTGGTGTGGTTTGAAAACGAGCATGTTGTAATGTATACACATTGAACAAGGTTAGACTGGTTTGAATTTGAGATGCCGATGGCAGACATCTGTCGGATCTAGGGTTCCGGCAAAACCCCCAAGGTTCGAACACTGGGGTGCACACGAAGATTTCCTCCCTACCGATCCACGCCCTAGCTCTCTAAGATCTCGCGGACAAACTCGACGAACTCACAAGACAAAGACACAAGATTTATACTGGTTCGGGCCACCGTTGTGGTGTAATACCCTACTCCAGTGTGGTGGTGGTGGATTGCCTCTTGGGCTGAGGATGAACATTACAAGGGGAAGAACAGCCTCCTGAGGTTGAGGTGTTCTTGTGCTTAGTGAACTTGTGCGGGTGAGGACAATCTAATTCCGTTGCCTCCTATGGTGGTGGCTAGTCCTATTTATAGAGGCCCCGGTCCTCTTCCCAAATATTGAGCGGGAAGGGATCCCACAACGGCCAATTTGAAAGGGGATAGCTAGTACACCTTATCCTGACAAAAGCGGTCTTCGCCTGCAAAAGGCTCTGGTGGTGACGCCGTCTTGGGCTCCATGGTGCCTCCATCTTGCCGTCCTGCTGGTCTTGGTCTCGTTGCTCTGATATGGAAACCTTTGCTTGATGCCTCGGTACTCGGCACCTGCACTTGACTGCTTAGCACCAAAGAGGAAACAAGGACGCTGCGATCTTGATCGTCATGGCTCACGTCACGAGAGCCTCGCGCGGTTTGCCCTACCTTGATTTCTCCGCTCCTCGCGAGGCAGCCTGATGAGGCCGCTCCTGAGGAGGTCTTGCGTCGTCCGCCTCGCGAGGGTTGGCCCCTCGCGAGGGTCTTGCATGTCTCGCTGATGAAGATGGGCCATACAGGCCTGCAGCACATCCACACCGTGGGCCGCAGGTAGGCAAGTCTGGGGACCCCGTTCCCAGAACGCCGACAGTAGCCCCCGGGCCCAAGGCGCGCTCGGGCTTGGCTTCGAGGCAAAGCCAAAGGTCAAGCGCGGAGCGCCACGGGCCCCAAAAGCCTGCGGCCTTGGTCGACGCGTGGCGGTTGATTGGACATGGGCGTCTCCGCTTCCCCACGCAGCCTCGGCAACTGCTCGGCTTGACAAAAGGCTGGCGCAGATAGCGCTTGCCTTCACTGTTCCCTTTCGCCTTGCCTCAGATCCCCTTTCTCGCTCCTGGCTGCCGATACCTCCAGATCTGCTCCAATCTTGCTCCGCATCTGCGACTAATGGCACCGTGCAAGGTCAAGTCCTCCTTGGCGCCGACTTGGTACGAGCCAGCTCTTGAGGCGCCCAACGTCACAGAGAAGAGCCTCGCCTCCACGCGCTTGCTGACGGCGGGGGAGAGCAATGAATGGGGGAAGACAGAGCTCTGGCTTGCTTCCGACGCGCCGGAGCCTGAGGGAATCACCTTCTTCCCCTTCTTCTCGAGCAGCATCACCGCCGGGTTGGTTCCTCCCTTCTCCGATTTCTTTTATGAGGTCCTCGACCACTACGGGCTGCAGGCGTTGCATCTCCATCCCAACTCTATCCTCGTCCTGTCCATCTTCGCCTACTATTGTGAATCTTCTGCGCCACCGTGAGGAGCGGAGAAATCAAGGCAGTCCGTGGATCTTCTGCGCCACCTCTTCTTCCTTCGCGTCAGCGATGGACACGTCTCCGAGTGCGCCAATTTCGTCGCCTTCGGCAAGGCCAACTCGATCTCGAACACCGGGAAGAGAGCCGACAACATCCGGGCCAAATGGGTCATGATGGACGCCAAGTGCGTCCGCCCGCGTTTGGCATTGCCGACGGAGGCGCCCCAGTTTAACAAGGGTTGGCCTCGCGCAGAGCTCGCTGATGAGCGGGCGTCTTTGGTGTTGGCGCAGATATAGACCGACCTGAAGCCGGGCAACGCGAAGGCGACGAAGGTCATAGGGGCCATGCTCCTGAGGTAATTCCTGATGTTGCGCGTCGCTCCACTCCAGGTGCGTGCGCGCCCCTTCTGGAAGCTTGGAGATGAAGAAGACAAGACCCGCCTGAGGCCGGGGCCCTGCCTAACGATGAGCTGACTACTGTCCTGCGCCTCCTGGTTGGGGATAACCAGGAGTACCCGCCGAGCGCTTTCACTCCCTTGTTCCATCACAAGGACTGGGAGCCACTCGTGGCCTCCACGCCGACATTTGACGCGCGCGGGCTGGTGCCGCCTGCGCTCTCCGGAGCCCCCGCGGCGTTGAAGCCGGTGGAGCTATCTTCTGATGAGTCCCGCGGGGGGAAAGAAGAGGAGCAGGACTCGGGGGCGACCCCTGAGGAGATGGGGGAAAACTCCCCCTTGAGCAAAGCTGAAATCCTCTGCGCCCTTCCTGACGACGTCGAGGTCGATGCCCGCCAGGAGGAGGGAGAACTGCCCGTCATCCCGACAAGGAGAAGGTCGTCACCGATTCCTCGGGATGCTACCTCCGCCCGGAGCTGCCTCCGACCCTTCTGTTGCGCCGTCTTCTGCTCCCGGAGTCAGCGCGCCCACACCTCAGGCTTCGAGGCTTTCAGGCTTCAACCTTCCCAAGCGAAGGGTGGAATACACCACGGTGGATCAGTAAGTGTTCGAGTTTCATCTTGTTCCTGCTCGTACTTGCTATTTCCTGACGTTCACCCTTGGTTGATCAGGCCGACGCCTTCAGCGAAGAGAAGGAAGGAGGATATTGCGGCCGCGCACCCCTTGGAGAAAGGAGACGGCAGCACTCGCACTTCCCCAGCCCGGTCGCCCTCGCGAGGCCAAGGGGAGCATCGTCGGGAAGAGTCAGCCCCCATCGCCCCGCTAGCTCCGGAAGTGCCGGCGCTTGGCGCGGCTGATGAGGTCCCAAAGGCTCAGGAGCCCTTGATCTCCCAGGCTCTGGTGACGACGTCGATTCCTCCTTCTGTCGCGCCACTACTCCTAGGCTCTTCTGCTTCCTCCACCGCCCTGGAGCGCGTTCTTTCAGAGATGGCTCAGCTGCGGGATGATCTTCTGGGCGCGGACCCGCGCCTGGTAGCCGGGCACCTGGAACTGGCCTCCGGCTGGCTTCACTCTGACTCGGCAGTTCGAGCGACGCTGAGCCAGGCCGCGGCATCCTCCGAGAAGGAGAAGCAGAACACCGTCAAAGCCGCGGCAGATCACGACGTGGCGCTGAAGGACGCCGAGGCCGCCCGCGGCCGCTGCCAAGAGCTGGAGGACGAGCTGAAGCGTCTGCGCGACCAATACGTGGAAGAAGCACGCAGCCGCCAGGTGAAGGAGGAGGAGATGAGGGCCCGGGAGGACGCCATCAAGAACCGTGATGCCGATTTGGAGGAGCTAGAGAAGACGCAGGCTGCTGAGCGCAGTCGGCTGGAGGAGCTGGAGCGGGAGGCGAAGGCGAAGGAGGCCGATCTTGACGCCAAGGCGAAGGTCCTGGTTGAGGACCGCACGACCTTCGCTGATCTTGAGGAGAGGTCTCGCGCGGCACTGAAGACGCTCTACGAGAACGGCTTGGAGAGGCCGCTGTCCACCGATGAGGACGACCCTGGCCAGCTGCTTCCCTTCTTTGTGAAGGCACTCGAGGAGGTTGTGGAGGGCGTCGGTCCCATGGCAGAGGCAGAGGCTCGTGTTCTTTCTTCAGCTGCGTTGACTCGCATCTTCAGCCACCTGCACCTTCACGACCCCAGCGCTTGTCTTAACGAGTTGTTGGAGCCTGTGGTTGATGAACACTGCACAGCTGCCGCCACAGTCGTGCAAGGTCAGGTGGAGGCCCTGCTGAAGAAGTTCCACGGCTTTGCTTTCGTGCCCTTGACCGGGGGCGACACCACCAAGGGAGGAGTGCCGCCCACGGGCATCGATGGTGTTCAGGGGTGACCTGCGGCTCCTTTCCTGTTTTATTCCCGCAATCATACATCGGGCCTTGTGGAGGCGTTAAAACTTGCGTTTGATGTTGTGAGAACAATATGTATTGTAATATTTGCTTCGAGATTTTGCGATTTTCTTCCTATCTACTTTGTGTTCTGCGTCGGCAGAGCCCGGCCCCGTGCATACCTCAACCGCCGTTGAGCCGACCGGAGGCCAGGACGGACCAAGGAGTGAGGGGCTACGTGACCAGTTAGGCTCCCGAGTCGCGATGCTCACGAGTCCCCCTTGACGCGCAAACAGCTTATAGGGAGAGTACGCGAGGATAGATTAATGTTCTACGTTGGCAGAGCCCGGCCCCGCGCAAACCTCAACCGCTGTTGGGCCGACCGGAGGCCAGGACGGACCAAGGAGTGAGGGGCTACGTGACCAGTTAGGCTCCTGAGTCGCGATGCTCAGGAGTCCCCCTTGATGCGCAAACAATCCCCATACCTGCCCTCGCCGACGCCTCGGGAGGGGCGTGCGACGACCAGGTCCGGGAGACCTGGTTGGGTGGCGTGCGCTTGGGCATGACCCGGTGCAGCCCCCAGGTCCGAGAGACCTGGTTGGGTGGCGTACGCTTGGGCGTGACCCGAGCGCAGCCCCCATGCCCAGCCCCCTCGCGCGGCTCTCCTAAGGGGAGGCGTTGCGGTGAGGTCGGACGCTGAGCTCTGGGGCTCCCTGAGGTTGGTACGACCGTGAAGCCGCCCTCAGTTGTTTATCACCAGCGCGGAGCGTAGTGCTTCCGCTTGTGCACGGGCATAGCCGTTCCTCGGCAGTGTCGACGGCCAGCGCGGAGCATGGTGCTTCCACTTGTGCGTGGGAGGGGGGCTCCCTCTGAGGAGAGCCCCCGGGGCGTGTACAGCCCCGCCCTGACACGTGGCTTGCACGGCAGGGCTAGACGAGGTGTATATGGGCACTCGTGAGCCAGCGCGGGACTCACGAGGCCCTACCTCAAGGCGGGTTGCGCCTGGTCTTGGGTCTTTGATAGCTGTGTGTTCCTGCGAGACGGTTAGGTACAAGTGCTCTACGTCCTCAAGTCCCAGCCCTCGAGCGAGCTCAGCCGCCGCTGGTATGCCAGGTCGCGATGCCGTGGTCAAGGCCAGGGGGTGAGGGCTGGAGAGCCAGTAAGAGCTCCTGAGTCACAATGCTCAGGAGCCCCCCTTTTAATGCGTAAGCAAATTGCATGAGAGAGGGGTGGACCCGTGGTAGGTGGCAATCGAGCAGGTGATAATCACAGGTAGATTACGCATGAAAGGCAGATCAGCTTGGGTAATGCAGAAAGGTACATGCCACTGGGTCAGGCCCGAACGGCTTGGGGATGATGCAGCCCGAGGGGCGCCCCCAGCAAGGTAAGCTAAAGACATAAGAAAAAGGGATACATGCCACAGGGACGGACCCACACGGCTTGGGAATGATGCAGCCCGAGGGGCGCTCCCAGCTAAATAAACTTGGAAAATGTCACCTGGCTCTGTTGATGAAGAGATGTCGGGGCAGCTGAAGGTACACGGCGAAGGGATTGCTCCTCACGAGCCACCGGGGCCCTGAGCCTCGGGAGGCTCTGGGGGCCCAGGCGGTTCCTTGTGGACCGCCTCCATCTCCGTTAGCACGGCGCGGTGTCTGGACTCCTGAGTCGCCAGGGTGCGCCGCAGATTGCGCTGATAGACGAATGACACGCTCGGCAAGCCAAAAGGCATGTGGATAGCTGTGTGGTGGACCCTCGCAACGGCCCACGCGCGAAGGCCAAAAAAGCTCTTGAGAAGCGGCCCTGTTGAGCCCTAGGACGTCGACACTACTAGGAAAAGGGCTATAGATGGAATGGCCACTAATGGCGCACCAGACATGTGGTGCGCCATTGCTATATAGCAATGGCGCACCATGTGCTGGTGCGCCATTAGTGTGAAAGACACTAATGGCGCACCAGACAAACGGTGCGCCATTAGTAACAATTTTTTTTATTTTGCCAGACATACTAATGGCGCACCAGGACACGGTGCGCCATTACTAGTTGTAACTAGTAATGGCGCACCAGCAACATAGTGCGCCACTAATTTTTTTTTTTACTTTTTTGCAAATCTACTAAAGGCGCACCTGGTGCAGTGCGCCATTACTAGTTTAAGCTAGTAATGGCGCACTGCTACCCGTGCGCCATTAGTGTATATTTCATGGACACTTGATCTCGATCCCCCTTCCATCTCGATCGCTATCCCACCTCGCCAGATCCGGCCCCCCTCGCCGCCGAGCACCCCCTGCACCCTCTACCCCGCTCCACCGGGCGCCGCCGCCGACCCCCCGCACCCTCCCCCGCTCCACCGCCGCCGACGACCCACCGCACCCTAGCTCC
>NC_057802.1:65676686-65685428 GCF_018294505.1 Triticum aestivum
CGCGCAACCATCCCTTCGACGCCGCCGCCGCCGCCGACCCCGACCCCAACCCCGACCCCGACCCCTCCGGCGACCGGCCGCGCCCGCCCAGGTACCTCTCCTCCTTCCTCCTTCCTCCTTGTCCATCACTGTGCTGCCGGCTCGAGCAAGAGCGGTGCACGCCATCAAGGATTTTGGTGAGCTTTAGAAAGATTGGAACATGCTCCAGATATTGAAGGCAAAGTCCAGGCAGCGTTCTAGCAATGCTGCTACACACGGCCACGTTGCCGATGAGATTAGGAGCTCCTGCCTTGCCAATCATAAATTGGAGATATAGCAGGAGAGTAAAAATAAAGATGCTCTGTAAGTTCTGGAATTTTGAGGAACAGTACCCCGTGTTTGCAGTTTATACTAGTACAGTACAGTTAATGCAGCAATTCTCTGAACGGAGATGGAACAGAAGGGTTTCTGTGTGTGTGTTTCATTTTTATTCTCATGAAAGTATATGCTTGATTCGAGTTTTTCCTTTGTGTGATCAAGTATCGACTCTGCATCCGCCTGGCCCTTTCTTCTGCACTGGTACATGCTGTGTCTAGCTGTCAGCTGCTACGGAAGAACTTGTTTTGATTTTAAAAGCTAGAGAAGAAGACTTGTAACGATCTAAAAGGCGGCGGACAATGTAGAGCGATATGACCACTGATGGCATCGAGACGCTGGAATTCTTGTTGAAGAATCTGTCAATGAGTGATAACATCCATGTTTATTGTACTTCTGTATTTGACCACTGTTTATTGTGGTTTTTACAGTACAAATAAATTGTTCCTTCTTCTGTATTTGACCACTGTTTATTGTGGTTTTGATTTTGTTACAGTGTTCTCAAGTATAACAACATAGTGGGATCATTTGTCAACATAGTGGGATCATTTTGCAGATTCCAGCAAACAACATAGTGGGATCATTTGTCAAGGCCAGCATCGGAGTGCTAATTTACAGGTATAAATAGATAAAAGATTCAGAGTGTAGCTCTTTGTGCTCCCTGCATCCTTTTTCTGAGCTGTTTGTGCTCCCTGCATCTTTCAGCTCTCATTTTCAGTGGAGTTGTTGAATTATATGCTCTTATTGGACATGTTTTACGTGTTGATCCAACAATTACTAGTTTGCTGGGTTTTGTCTGCGACCATCGTGTCGTGATGATTTTGCAGGTACCCCGAGAGGCCCTTGAGTTTGCCAGAATGTCGATTAACTTCCGTTCCGGCAAATTCGGGTACTCCATATGTCCTATTTTCAGCAAAGGTCATGCTGAAATTTTCCGTGAATTTTAGCATGACTTTGCTAAAAATAGGACATATGGGGCACTTCCGACTAATGCATGGGCCGGGGTATCTTAGTACTTAATTAAGTAGGATCAACTGCCTCTTGTGTTATTCATATAGAAGTGTGATATCTACTCATAGTTATTACTAATGTCAGTTGCTCGTCATCGATAAACCCTAATCTGGTAGGATGACCTACTAAAAAAGCCCATACCACATATTCTATTTGGATGGGCGTGTTTTCACCACACTGTGGATTATCTTATTGGACCCAACAGAGATGATGTAGTTTTGAATTATGAACATAGGAAATGTCGTCATCGGACGACGAAAGTCTCTCGGGGGAGTGCGACTGGTGCCACGACGATCGAGGTCTGTGCGACAGGCCTCACCTGGACGATGATCGGCGCTTCGGCATTAAGCTCGAGGAGACCTTCGAAGTTGAAACGGTACGCAACGACGACAAGTGTTTTTTTCATAATTAAGCATGACTCAACTATTCCAACGTGTAATTTCATCTTTGACAATTCGAGTATAGTTTATCCCATGCCATGCAAGACGCTATGTCTTGGAGAGGATGGATTTTGAAGATCATGAAAATTTTGAAACGAAGAAAATTCACCTAAGGACACATCATGATGTGGATTTTGAAGTAAATCTGTATAATGCTGAGAGCGTAACCCATTTTGGTTGCAAAAATTGGGAAGCATTTTGCAAGATGTATGGTTTTGATGAGGGTATGCTTGTCACCATGGATCTTGGTGATCCTGGCATCGACCAAGACAATATGGACATTTGGGTCCTTGTTGATACGCCTCCAGTTCTACCGCTATGTGAGTTTCTCAAACATAGTTAATTATTAACTAATCTATATTGTTTATTTCAAAATAGTTGACAACTTATTTCCATTGACAGCTTATTTTGATTGTTCAAAAAATGTGCGGAAAATGGTAGACAAAACCCACTACACCGATGGCTCCGAGTTAACTTATCAGGAGAAAAATCATCTGGTCGGATTTTGTACTGATCTTGAGAATTACAATATCTACAATCAAACTCCTCAACATTATGGTCAATACGTGCCACTAGTGCACGTGTTGAACTACGGTAACTACCATGGAGATACCCTGGTAAGATTTTGTACTATTACGACATCCGTGCATCTTTTGCATACTTCTAATACTAGTACATCATTGCTAACTATGAAGTTATTACTATGTTTTTCAACAGAGAATCCCAGAGGATTGTGTGCCTCATTTGATGTATCAGAATGGCAGCCTTCAAGTTTTGAACTTATATCCAGGTCATCCTACAAATCTCAACTGTCCATACCGGATTTCTAGAAGAAGTGGAGACATGCTAATCAGAGAATGGAATAAATGTATGGACAGTCGTAAGGAGGTTCTTGGAAGCAAAAGGAAGCGCCGCGCAAGAATTGGAGACAGGATGATCTCCATTCTCCATAATGGAGAGTTAGGGTCTATATTGTTTTATGCTATTTTACCTTAAATAGGGTATTTTAGGTCCTGCCTAATACTGATGATCATGTGCTAAGAACAATTAAGTAGGGTTGGTTTGATGACTATCAGGATGATGATCGTATGACTTGTTATTAATAATGAGTAGAAGTTGTATGATGATGATTAGTAGGACTTGTTAGGATTAGTATTAATTTCAACAAACTCGCTACTCGCGGTCTCGAGACCTGTAATGTTCTATCTTTGTTCGGTCTTTTGATTTCGGAGACTAATATGATGAATTGTATTCGGAGACTAATCTTCTATTGTATTCGATGAATCTGCTGTTGCTGTGTGGTGCTGTTTATATTCTGTCCAATAATATATTTTGTAATCTGTGCAAATATCAGAAAAGAAAAAAAACCCTAATATACATACTAATGGCGCATCACCCAGACGTGCGCCATTAGTATGCCAAAGGATACTAATGGCGCATCGCCCACCAGTGCGCCATTAGTATGGCAAAGCACATGCCCACTGGGAGGCATACTAATGGCGCACCGGGGCCTATACTAATGGCGCACTGCCTGGTGCGCCATTAGAGTACCAGATACTAATGGCACACCAGCGGTGCGCCATTAGTAAAAATTACTAGTGGCGTGATGCTAGTGGCGCACCAGTAGTGCGCCATTAGTAGGCAAAACTGGTGCGCCACTAGTAAGCCTTTTTCTAGTAGTGCGATGCAGACACACAACCCGGCATCCTTGCCTGGATGGGGAGCCGCGCCTCGTGAGCGGCGATCGCCGCGCATGGCCCTTGCGTCTTGCAGTTCCTGAGTGGTCTTGGTGATGAACTCCTGAGTGGTGGGCGCTCCTTGCCGCGTGTTCTCCTGAGGGAAACGTGCCGTGAAGCACGCCTCCAAGTGGTGCCCAAGCGCCTCCCTCGTGATGTTGGCAAGGTCTGAGGCTCTCCAGAAGAGAGCCCCCGAGCCCTGCCCGGGGAGGGCGCCGGGCGCGCCTTGCTATGCGATGGAGGGAGGCGCCCCTGGAGCGGGCACTGATCCAGACGAGGTTCCAGCCGCGACGCCACCCTCCCGAGGTCCGGTACGACGCAACTGCTTCTTCTTCTTAGGGATGGCCTCTGGAGGGCCCTCGCCATTGCTGTCAGGGTCGTCGATTGCTGCAGCTTGAAAGGCACGCTCGAGGGAGCACACCGCGTCTCTTTCTTTGCATGGGACCGTGATGATTCCGCCGCTTCCCGGCATCTTGAGGACGTTGTAGCCGTGGTGTGTCACCGCCATGAACTTGGCCAGGGCTGGATACCCAAGGATGGCGTTGTATGGCAGATGAATGTGCGCGATGTCAAAGTCGATGAGCTCGATGCGGTAGTTCTTGCGTTCCCCGAAGGTGACAGGGAGGCGGACCTGCCCTATCGGTGTGGTGGAGCCGTCGGTCACTCCTGAGAAAGGCTTGGTAGGCTGAAGCTGATCATACGGCACTTGGAGGTTGTCGAACGTGTCGACGGACAAGACGTTGAGCCCTGCGCCGCCGTCGATGAGGGTCTTGGTAACATGCACGTTGCTGATGACTGGCGAACAAAGCATCGGGAGAGCGCCAGCGGTGGCCGCGCACTTGAGCTGATATGCCGAGTTGAAGGTGATGGCACACTAGGACCACCTGAGCGGGCGCGTGGCCTCAAGCTTGGGGAGGACTGCATTCACCTCACGAGCAAACTATTTGAAGATGCGCTGTGAGGCTGGGGCCTGGGCTCCGCCCAAGATGCAGGCGATAGCGCGCGGCTCCTGGAAGCCCCCAGCCCCCTTGTCCTGATTGTGGTCGTCATTCCTTCTCGATGGTGCCGGCAGCGGGCGAAGACCGGCGTTGCCCTGACGACGATCCTCATGAGGCTGGTCCCTCCAGGCGCCCTCGGGAGGATGATCCTGCCAGTGGTCCTCACGAGTCCTGTCGCACCACTCCTGGAGCGGGCCACGGTCGTCCCAGCGCCCGCCACCACGTCCTCCTCCTCGGCCGTAGCCCCGGTCGCTGCGCTCGGGGCGTCAACCGAAGCGTCCTTCACGAATGGCTCTGAGCTCTTGGCAGTCGCTGGTATTGTGGGTGTTCAGGTTGTGGAAGGCGCAGAACGATCGGCTGCTCTTGGATGACTTGGGCTGATCTCTGCCTCGCTTGGTGTCCGGCTCCGCTTCGAGTACGGCTGCTTCCTTGTGCTTCACGTCCTAGGCCTTGGCTTTCTTCTCCTCCGGGCCTGCAGCCGGCAGCTCGATGAGGGAGAGGCGCCCTTCCTCAGCTCTCGCACACTTGGTCGCCAGGTTGAACAGCTCCTGAGATGTGCACAACTCCTCGTGGATAGCGAGCTCCTCCTTTATCTTGACGTCGCGGACACCGTCGGAGAACGCGGAGATGATGGCCTCGTCCGTCACCTTGGGGATCATGAGACGAATGTTGTTGAAGCGCTGGATGTACTTCTGGAGGGTCTCTCCTGGTTGTTTCTTGACGCGGCGCAGGTCACCCGCGGCCGGCGGGCGGTCGCGAGTGCCCTGGAAGTTGGCGATGAAGCGGTCGCGCATCTCGTCCCAGGAGGAGATCGAGCCTGGTGGCAGGTTCAGGAGTCACAAACGGGCGCCGTCTTTGAGTGCCATAGGGAACCAGTTCGCCATGACTTTCTCGTCACCGTTGGCCGCCTCGATGCTCAGCTCGTATAGCTGCAAGAACTCCGCGGGGTCGAGGGTGCCGTCGTAGCGAGGAGGCAGATCTGGCTTGAACTTGCCCGACCAGGCGACGCTACGCAGCTCGGGGGTGAAGGCACAGTAGCCGGCCGTGGTCGCAGGGGCCCGCCTTGGAGGTGGAGCTTGGTCCTGACGCCCACGTGCCGCCACATCAAGCGGCGCGGGGCCCTGCCGCGGCAGACGATCCTGGCGCGGTGGTGCGAGGAGTGGCGGAGCGTTCTCTTGCAGTCGAGAGACTTCTTGGTAGCTTCCTTCTTCATGCGCGGGCGCCGGGCGCGGCGGGCCGCGTCGCGGAGCCACGCGCCGTGGCGCCAAGGCGCCGTCTTGGGGCAGAGGTGGTGCAGGTGCTCCGTGAGCTACGTCACCTGTAGCTGGTGGAGCGTTAGAAGGAGAGAGGGACGGCGCAGGGGAGCCCCCTGCGACGCGGACGAGCTCGGCGATGCGGTCGATCCAGTCCTCGTAGAGGTCGTCGACCGGGCGGTAGCGCAGGAGCTCGTGCACCATGAGGAGTGCGGCCCGTGCGTCCATGGGAGCGTGACGAGCGTGGGACGAGGAGCCGGCCGGGGTCAGCGATGGAGTGGCGGTGCGGCCGTCCCGCCGCACCGAGGGGTGCAGCGAGGACGCTTGCTGCTCGTTCCCCGCCGGGCCGGTGGCGGCAGGAGACAGAGAATGATGAGGTGGCCCACCGACAGGAGCCGTCTGAGCAACGCGGGTGGCTAGGGCAGCCCGGCGCTCAGCACAAGCATGGCGAGCGTCCGCCATGGAGACGACGGAGCAACTGGACGCGAACGACGGAAAGGAAGCTCCGGCGCACCCCTAACTGGCGCGCCAAATGTCGGATCTAGGGTTCCGGCAAAACCCTCAAGGTTCGAACACAGGGGTGCGCGCGAAGATTGCCTCCCTACCGATCCACGCCCTAGCTCTCTAAGATCTCGCGGACGAACTCGACGAACTCACAAGACAAAGACACAAGATTTATACTGGTTCGGGCCACCGTTGTGGTGTAATACCCTACTCCAGTGTGGTGGTGGTGGATTGCCTCTTGGGCTGAGGATGAACAGTACAAGGGGAAGAACAACCTCCTGAGGTTGAGGTGTTCTTGTGCTTAGTGAACTTGTGCGGGTGAGGATGATCTAAATCCGTTGCCTCCTATGGTGGTGGCTAGTCCTATTTATAGAGGCCCCGGTCCTCTTCCCAAATATTGAGCGGGAAGGCATCCCACAACGGCCAATTTGAAAGGGGACAGCTAGTTCACCTTATCCTGACAAAAGCGGTCTTCGCCTGCAAAAGGCTCTGGTGGTGACGCCGTCTTGGGCTCCATGGTGACCTCCGTCCTGCCGTCCTGCTGGTCTTGGTATCGTTGCACTGATATGGAAACCTTTGCTTGATGCCTCGGTACTCCGCTCCTCGCGAGGCAGCCTGATGAGGCCGCTCCTGAGGAGGTCTTGCGTCATCCGCCTCGCGGGGCTTGGCCCCTCGCGAGGGTCTTGAATGTCTCGCTGATGAAGATGGGCCGTACAGGCCTGCAGCACAGCCATGCCATGGGCCGCAGGCAGGCAAGTCTGGGGGCCCCCGTTCCGAGAACACCGACAACATCGTTTGGCCACATTGCATCCGAGCATGGACACACTATTCTAATTGGAGATGATGGGTGGCTTTCGCATCACATATCTATATCTATACCCCTATATATATTATATTTTATATTTTTTTATAGTGTGCGGATAACTTTAACTTTGAAAGATGGTCGTTGGATGAGGCCAATTCGATGGTGCAGAGCTGGCAAATTTGAGCACTACTGGCCGTTGGATATCATCTAAATTCCACCAGATTTTGCCACATGCACAATCTAGAAGACTCTATGGTTGAACTTAAGCATAATGCACAAACCTCAAAACACAAGCACTTCTTCTTTGTTCTAGAATCTTCCGTATCAGAATTGCCCAAATGTTTTTCTACATGATTTGTTTTTACTTTATGCCTTACAACGCACAATTCCATGAATCTTAAAATAGATTAGCTTTCTTATAAAAACTAGATGATTTTGAATGAAATGAACTATAAGAATTAAACGAACATCTACATCATGCATATATGACTCAAAGCTTACATGCTATAATGTAGTATTTATTCATAATTTGGTTGCCAAATCTCATGCGTGCAATGCACGTGTACCTTACTAGTCTAAATGGTGTCTGTGTGTGTGTTGTGCGTGTTAAACACATTGTATGTAGTATATCATACTAGTCTAAATTGCCTTTTTTTTCTTTTGGGTACACGTTAAGCTTGTTCTCCCGAAATTTCAAGCCGCGCCTTGTTATGCCAAAATTTCTAGCTAGCATCTCTATCTATCGTGCTGCAAAACTCCTGCCTCTTCAACCCGCGCCTTGTTACCCCGAAATATTTAAGATAAATCTTTGTCTCGTTGTACTCCAACAACTCCCTCCATCTCAACCCGCGCCTTGCTATTCCAAAATTACAACGCGCGCGAAAACTCCCACCTCCTGTGAAATCCCGACACGCGAAATGCCCGTGATACCCCTGAACCGAAAGAACCGCCTCAAATCGGTGGGGGTACTTTCGTAACTTACCCCACATTTCGGACAAGCGCATCCCTAAGCCATGGTTCCCCACTCCTATCCCATTCACCCACCCATTTGTACACCGAGGCCGGGAAAACCCGCGAAGCCCCACACCCCCCTCCGTCCGCCACCCAGCCGGAGCCTCTTCCCCGACGACGTCGTCCACAACAACACCTCGACGTCCCTCATCCACCGTACCGGATGAGGATCCGTCGTCGATCTGGTCGTCCCATCGGTTCAGCCACCCCGTCCTCCACCTCCAAGGATCTGCCCCGACGTTCCCCTCATCTTTCGCGCCACCTCCATTCCCACACCGCCGTCTTCAACTGCACCACGGGAAGAGCATCATCATCACCGTTTCCTCGGATGAAGCTACGGCCTAATCGGCGCCACCAAGGAGGTTGTACACTAATCGCCGCATTTTCTTCTTGATTCAATCTCACGGTGCTGCCGGCGCTCGGTCCCGAGCCAACACGGCGCGGCTCCATCCACGGCGGCGTCGTCGGCCACTTCCTCCATGGCGTCGCTCCCTCGGTGGCCACGTCCACATCAGTAGGAGTTGCTGCTACTTTAGCTCTCGCTCGCGGTGCTTCTCTGCTCTTGCTCTCGGTCCCCTGCATGGTCTGCTCTTGCTCGCGCTGCTTCTCTCTCTCTTGCTCTTGCTTGCG